>NW_022171515.1:0-62386 GCF_008802855.1 Photinus pyralis | reverse complement strand
GATATATCGTTGTCGTCCAGTCTAAGGTTCTGCAATTTCTTCAGCGGCTGAACTAAATCGGCCGTTAAAGCTCGAAGAAAATTGTGCCTTAAGTCCAAGTTGTTCAACGACAGTAAGTGCGCCAAAGACGCGCCGGAAACCGCAACGATCCTGTTGTGTGACAAATCCAGTTCGATTATCCTCGAAATGTAGATGAAGGCGTGATCCTCGATAACGTCAATTTGGTTATGTTGAAGGGAGAGAACGGTCAAATTCCCCAATCCCTCCAGACATCCCATTTTAATGCTGGTAAACGAATTGTGAGCGAGCTGCAGGTACTTCAGGGATTGCATCTTGGGAAATGTGCGGGAGTCGATGGGGCCCACGAACGCGTTCGCCGAAAGATCGATTTCTTCGACCGTAGATATTTGGTCTAATTTTGATAAGGCCGCGATTGAGAGACGATTGCCGCGTAGTCGTAGCGTTCGCAGCTGCGGGAGCTTTGAAAATGTGGTCGGAAAGATTTTGGTTAGAACGTTGTTGCTCAGCTCGACGAAGGAAAGGTTGTAGAGACCCTGAACGAACGCGTTCGCCGAAAGATCGATTTCTTCGACCGTAGATATTTGGTCTAATTTTGATAAGGCCGCGATTGAGAGACGATTGCCGCGTAGTCGTAGCGTTCGCAGCTGCGGGAGCTTTGAAAATGTGGTCGGAAAGATTTTGGTTAGAACGTTGTTGCTCAGCTCGACGAAGGAAAGGTTGTAGAGACCCTGAAAGCTGAGAGGTTAGGAGATGCGGACCCGGAGGAATTCTTACCTTAAATGACTCCGCATCGAGAATTCGTAGTTTATTACCGGATAGGTCGAGGCGGTCGAGTTCGGGTAGCGACTTTAGAGCGAGCGTGGGTATTGAGGTAAGTTGATTGTTAGGAAGTCCCAAGGCTTGAAGTGGGGATGCTAGTCCTTGGAAGGCTGTTTGGTGAATGTCGGTTATTTCCCCAGATGATATGACTAGACCGTGAAGGGCTACTCCCTCCAGTAGGGATCCGGGAAGTGAACTTAGGTTCTGTACTGTACAGTCAAGTAAGGATACCGATGCGGAATCTAATGAACGTAGCGTCCGTCCTGCAAAGAATTATCTTTCAGTTTAAAGTTTTCATACACTTTGCTTTCCATGCATTTTCAAGTATACATTATTCCTCAATTCGTTTATATAAGATGTGCTACTCTTGTAAAATAGTGAGAGTATTGACAATTGAGAGAACGAGAACAAGATGTCACTGTGAATTGGTGTTCAGATTTTCTGTCGTAGTAAGGAGAGTAAAATAAGTTTTTCAACGAATCAATCTCACTGCCTGGTTGTTTAACCGTTTCAAATTTTGCATTTTATTTTAATTACTCCGAGAAAAAGAAACCGGAGGAATGCATGGAGCATTTTAGCAGTGGATTGGCGCGTTTTAATCAAGATTTTTTTGTTTATGGCCAAAATTTGGCCTTAATTAAGTATAGTCCTGAAAATAGAGCACCAATGCAAGCGCTTGGTTATTTGCTAGAGAAATTTAGATACATCGTCTAATTCGTGAAGCCAAAAAACAGAAGTAACAGCATTTTAATATTGTTTCGATCTAAATGATTTGCGTTACCTATATTTTGGGCACGTGGAGAAGTGAAAATGGTAATTAATGGATAATGCTAAATTCGTGGCAACAGCTTATTCATTGCACCTGCCTCCTACGCAAAAAATTTCGTTAATGAAAGCTGTAAGTGTGTTACCGAGCACCCTACCTACACACTTAGTTAACCTCTAATTAGCATTCCTAATTTAAGGCATCGGTTCTCATTTATTCGCAATTTGGAATGAAGACGTGGTTTCCTACTTTTGCAGTGTGACGTGATACACAAACAGAATACTTAGCCTCGGCGATGGACTTTTGAATGGCAGGCAAATCAGTCTAGTGGAGGTAGAGGTTTTCACAATGCAGTGACCCAGGAAAGAGTAGTGCACCGTATAATGTACACAAAGAATCGACAGCGAATTGTTGCCTACAAAACATCATAGAGATAAAGACGTCCTCTAATGTTTCCATTAGAAGGCGGCTTCTTCATTTTGGTTGCTTTCAATTCAAGTCAATAGTTTCCGAAGGAGTTTGGCGATCTATATTTTACGTATCAATGGTTTTTGGATGCGTCACGCGGTTAAACGTCTGGGAAAGTTACTAGCGCCAGTCTGACGGACGGTAATACAATCTTGATGTGTTTTAGGTAACTTTAAACGATCGTATGTTCCCATCAATTTATTCAGTTGATTTAACAAGCTAATTATCACTACGCATACAACATTCCGGCGCCTTCGAACGCAAATACCTACGGCCACCTAGACGTCTACCACCGCATCTGTTGAGAAGGTAACATTTTTATAAAAAATCGGCCATCCCGTCACAAGAACGGAGTTCCAGAAAGACAAGTAATTAAATCATCTAGGGTACCCAAATTGGGGGAAGAGTCGGTATTCTAGCTATGAGCCCAAAAAAATGGGGGAGTCTTTAAGGGAGAATTTTTTTAAAACAAATTTCTTTGCAAATCAGATATTAATAAAGGATAAATAAAGGATTCGGTCGTTAATTGTTTTTAGTGCATAGCATGTGGTATTGTTTGCGTTTTGTCCATCCGTCCGTCCGTGCGTCCGTCCGGGCCCGCTGCTTTTAGGGGAATGGTCCTAGAATCCTAAAATGTTTGCAATAGGTAGCCTATACCTTGAAGGTGTGCCAGGTCTGAACGAAAGGAAGTAATTTCTACTAACCATATTTCTCCTCCAGAACGGATTGTCGGAAGAGCGTACTCACAAAGGGCGATTGGGACGTCTGGAAGAAAAGATTCATTGGTGATATCCATATTTCAAAAACGGTTTGTCGGAGGAAAGTACTCTAAAGCAAGTGGAACGTCAGGACGAGACATCTCTATTAATGATGTCAAATCTTTCAGTGCAAATATCTGCAGAATGGAGTGTCTGAGGATTTTAAATGTATGCCAGGCGGCCTTAAACGTGTATTTCCGTAAAAAAAGTGGAGGGTTAGTTTTTACCCTACTGCAATACCTCCCTTACTATTTAGGGAAAAAACGCACTGATCACTTGATACCTCTATTATTTATTTAATTTTGCGTGTTATTAACACGTAAAAACGAAGTTTAGTTTTGTTTCAGTATTGTTGTTTTATTTGCAAATTGTCACTTTATTATGGAGACCTCTCTTATCTAATACAAGGAAACTGGGGTGGGCGATCGACGCAACTGGGTAAGTGATGAAAGTCTTCATTGAGCTAGCCGATGTAAAAAGGGAAAAACAAAATTACATTACATTAAATTGAATTTGGACCTCGCGGACTTACCACCCAGAGGAGAACAATTTGGTAAATTAATTAAGAACCCGTCACGATCACATTCAAATTACACTTTCATTTTCGAAAGCGCGGGGAGTATCAATTTTAACCTGCCATTACATCTTGCGGAACTTCTATAGTAAAAAAATTCGTTTTTACCCAGTTAATAAAGGACCTTCAATAAGCCTCTGTAATTTTGCGCTTTGTGAAAATGTAGACGGTTGTAACTTTACTTTGACTGTTTCTATAGGCACTTGGTCTGTTTATCGCTTGTTTACGTTTTTTTAGGTCTCTTTTTATGATTATTAGTTTATTTTTTTATTTATTTATTTATTAACGGTTGCCCATTATAACAAAACTAAATAAAAACTAAATAACTACATAAAACTGACGCAAACGATATACAAGGTGGAAATATAAAACTAAATATTGTTACTCCAAGACATATCTATTTTCTATAAATAATAATTTTTTAAATAAAGATATAGTAGGTAAACCAAAAAAACTGAAATTTTTGCATAGAGTGTTGGCTGTGGTGCACATCCTAGAAATGGGAGATGATTGTCCATATTTGGTTTTATGAGGGTACATAAAATATAGGTGCACTACGTAAGTTTAGTTATATACTAGCAGACCCCTCTTCGATGAAACATACGCTCGGCCGCGCCGCCTCACCTCGCCCACACGGCGAACTATGTAATCATCTAGCGGTATGAAACTTCCTATTCTCAACAAAAAATTTCATAAAAATCGGGTAAGCCGTTTCGGAGGAGTGCGAACACAAACACCGTGACACAGGATTTTTGTAAGTACGAGTATATTACAAAGAAGAGTTTGATTCGGTTGTTGGTTTTTGGTTAGCTAATCCCAATTTAATATTCTTAGGGCATTAAAGAGTTGTCCTTTCTGAAAATCGCAAAGTTGAAGCCTCGGTTGAAGCATTTGTGCAAACCAATCATTTTAGGCAGAATGTACCTAATTGTGCAAGATTATCTTAAAGGAGGGGATATATACCTTGGCTCAACATTCTTGCAAAACCGACTGATACGCTTCATTCCGGCCTTCCAATTTTCTCGTCCAGCCCTTCCACTTTACATTTATGAGTACCTTCTATCGACATTTCGTTTTCGAGATACTCGCATTGGAAACTTTACATTTGTCTGCGCCTAAAATTTAATTCCTTCCTATTGATACAGTTCGTTTAATAATCACCTTAACGAAATTGGTGGGAAACTACAAATGTATGGGAGCAAATTTCTCTGGTATTATCCAGGACTGCATCGCAACAGAACTGTAGAACGACTGTAGTATGATTCTGATTCTATAAATTTTAAAACACCGATGTATAAGACTTGAACGAAATTGGTGATCACATCTCGTATCTGTGTACTAAAGTACACCCAACCTAATTTTCGAAAAACCTTCTGTACTTTGTTTCGCCATCAAGTAAGCCATTTTTTAGTTGAGTTTGAATGTGCTGTTCTGATGAAAATGGCCCATCAGTCTCCCAAAATCGTAAATCGGAAATAGGCAAAATTAATAACGAGCTTATTTTTGGTGAGGCGTTAGTGTATGATAAGAGAAGCATTTTCTGAAAGGTCCCCTCACTTCCTCCGCTTTCTTCACCCGATACAATGAAGTCGGACGCCCAAGCAGGAATGAAAAAAAGACGAAGGGAAACTGTTCGTTTTTAAAATTTTATTATTGATTATTTGGAAAAACCAGCACTTTCTTAAGATGCTTTTCTAGGTTTTATGAGAAAATGATTTTACTTTCCTGGAAAACATTTCAAATTTTAGATACCTACTTCAACCTTATTTGTGTATGGACCTTTTTGAGTTACTTATGATTTCCCAAAACTATTGATGTACAAACACTTGCTACATTACTTTTGGGAAATTGAAAGCGACTTAAAAATGAAAAAGTCCGCATTTCAAAAATAAGGTTGATGTTGAAATTTAAAAACCGAAACATCGCATCTGAAAAGTAAAATCTTCTTACAAAGCATGCAAAGAAAATGTTGTTGGTTTAAAAAATATAAACAAAGATTCCTTTGTCGTTTTTTCCCCAGAAGTAAGAGGAATTGTTTTAATTTCGTTTTAACAAATTATATAGCATTAACACTTATTAATAACTGTATACTCTGTTCATCCCAGATTAAGTAGATTCGCCTCTCCGCTTTAGCAATGTCACCATTCCACTAGGTCAAAGAGATTAGTGGACAAGTTCGTACTCGCGATGTAGATTTTTGTGGTTTCACGAATAAAATACCTACAATTTTGAAATGTAGATATAAATAGTATGCAACCAAAAACGTCCTACAAGCTTTTACGTACTACACTGCGCACGTAGGGGGCTCTCTTATTTTTCAACATCTGGAAGTCAACCCTCAATCTCCAACTTTTCCCCGTCTATTTTCAGACAAGTTCAGAATTAAGAACACATCTACCTATTTAAAAAATATAGACTTTTATTACTAAATTAAATTAAATTATTTAAAGAAATTTTAAATTACCTACTCTTTTCCGTTTAACTGCAGCTGAGGGCCCACAGCTGAAAAGTAGGTTCATGCACCAAAAAGATTTAATTGATTTCAAAGTCCCGTTGTTAAAGTAGATTGATTGATCCATTGTTGAACGAAGACAAAAAAGGGAAGTTTAGAAACGACTAATCTGACAATTCTTCCGTGATTTCCCCAAAATAATCTCATCAGCTTGATGGACCACCTTTTCAAATAGTAGTTCGAAATCCTCTGCTTGTCCATTCTCTTCATCAAAATCTTCGACGATATCTTTAGGGCTATTGGCGCATGAATTGTTGCACTCGAGGCACATTATTTCAACCAACTTTTCCTGCATATACACGCGCCACGGCATCCTTTTTTTTGCACCCAGGAGATTAACTTTTCCAGCTCCATTTTTGTGCTTCCATGACATTTCCTAGCGAAAGTTGGACTTGGTGGTACGTCCTGAATGAGTGTTGCTTCATGTTGGAGGCAAAGAGGATATATCGTGTTTACTGATGTACGCAGTCCTAATGAAACACTGATGTCTAAAACCGTTTAAAGTCATGTTGGCATTCTTGCAATCATACAAACGAAGTAAAAATTGATTCCCAGCTTTTGCAATAGCTTGTGCGTCTGCATTTGGAATCAGAAACAGCTAAGCTAGGAAAAACAAATCTGGGTTCTAGACGAAGACTTTAATAAATTTGGTTTTCCCGTCGCCAAAACTCGAAGACGTAGAGTCACAGCCGCTGAAACCGTGTAAAAATAGTATGTTTTTAGTCACTATGTTTTCTTCAAGACAAAAGGGTGAGTAGATCTGTGCTTCATGAAGTAATTGAGCAAGTGCAGTTAATAGAACTAATAAATGTATATCTTCGCCGACAATAATCAAATCACCGATGGATGAATTGAAGCCATTTCAATTTTCTGTATTAACGATGAGGCAGTCTGCGTCTTCGTCAGTTTGTCGCACTGTCGACTTCCTTTTAATCATTTCAATGAGGCGATGTTTATTTCTGCTGTTGGATAAAAAATTTGCCTGGCCTATAAGGAGTCATAGATTCACCAAAAATTATGTCAACCGATGACTGCTTTCTTTCCCTTCGCAATCTTTCTGCGCTCTTCAGGGGAGGGGATGAACCAAGAAATTGAAAATGACAGTCAGCGATAAACAGGCAAGGTCGCGAAAGTGGCGAACACCTGCAGTTATCGTCTAATGTCCTAGCGTGCGTACGGCACCAAGGCTCATGTTCTGAGACGCGCTAACGCCCTACCCATTCGCCCTACGTCAAAATATCATACGCTTTTTTTGTCTCAAGTTTTGTCTACTTTCCAAATTTCCAGATACTTTTTCTCTGAAATACACAAAATAACGGTTTTTTTAAAAACGATATTTTTTCTTTTTTTCAAAATTTGGGGGAGTTGCGGGGGGAATTTTTGGTGGGAAGTTGAAAATTCCAAAACTACCATGAATTTTGCATCCTAAAATTATACATTTCCTGGACTATAACTGTCTATTATTAATTATGGTTTATACCAAAAATCGCATCATCTCTCAAAGAGACAAACAAACACGTAAAGTAAATTCTCCTTTAGCCTAGCCTTCAGCTTTCATTGTGGCTCATTTCTGTCGTTTGTACGCAGATATGAATTCGAATATTACGGTTGGATTACGTAATATTCGATTTGGAACGTCGAAATTAAGGAAGTATTCCATTTCGGATTCAGAATCAACCTTTTTTTTTCTATCCGTGAGACACATTTAGAGATGGTCCAGTATTCCAAGGCTAACCGACACAAATGGTAGTTTTAGTTGCTGTATAAGTAAGGTAAAGGGTTTTTTTTACTACTAGCGTCTGATGACATGATTATTAACCTTTTTTTCCACTTGTAAAGTAGGCTTTCTCGGCATTTGTTCAAAGTGGTTAATAATGTGGACATTATTAACTAGTAGTCAATAATGAGAACTGTCACGCTGTCACTTTTAGAAAACACAACCCGAAATTTCGCTCAATAAACGTTAGGACAACTTCTCTAAAATGAATAATTGCCACCATCCGCCATTTCCAGAGAAATTACATACCTAAAATTATCACATTTTGAAAAAATTAATTTAGAGGATTTCAAGTGCTTGTAGTGAAAAAAATACTATATATACCACGGTAGAGAAGTCTATTATTGCCTTCGCACCTTACACCCCTCGGCGCAAGCGCCTAGAGATGTAATCTTGGTGCTCAGGCAATAATACTGTACTTCTCTACCTTGATATATAATGTACTATTTCTATTGTATTCAATACAGAGCTATTCCTTTAAGGATTTGATGGCTTGGAATTTTCTCGTTTAAGTACGATCGTAAGATAATAGGGTGCGGAGTTATTAGTAATAACACCTTCGTTCACGTTTTCTACTTGTCTTTGACAAAGTGACACACTACCCTTTTCTTGCCTCAGCTTATTTTTCATCCACCCGGCATATGTAATCAAATTTACAATATACACGAGGAAATACTGCACCCATTTAATGTAGTAGTAAAAAAGAAGAATAGCAAAAACTGACTTACCAATAACTTCAAGAGCCGATCGGTCGCCTGTACACCTAAGCGTATGCGGCATGTCACAGCTACATTCGACGATCGGCTCCTGGTTAATGTCGGGACACTTCCACAAATCTGGACTGGGTGCGGCCACGTAGCAAAGGGCGCCTAGCCACATCAGCGCCCCTCGAAACCAAAACATTCTGAAAGAAAAATAAGATATTAGGAACTAAGCGCATTACGTTCGGTTCGTCGGATGGAATTGAATACTGAATTAAATGTGAACAATGGAACCTACGCTCAGGTGGTTCTCGATAATAAATTCATTGACTATACATAAATGGTGACCGTATTCCATATTAGGTGTTCGTTTCGATTCATTTATAACCTGAATTCTCCGTACAGAATCTTGTTTTCAGCTGTTCAAATAGTCGAACTTTTTTTTTAAGTTCAATTTTGGAGGACGTAAAACACGGGTCATAAATTCGGCTTATTTCCGAATCGCGTTTTCCGATATTTTACGATAACCACAAAATTTGTATACAAAGTCCATTGCACTAAACGTACTCGGACCTTGTCGAGTATTACGTATTGCAAGCATGTGCCAACTTGTCAAGCTGGATAATGTCATAAAAACGCCGGCATTTCTCTGAATCTCGTACCTTATTTTAAGCTGCTTTAAAATTGAATTGTTCATTTAAAATGTCCCTTGAATTTGAAATTGCTAGCTCGTTTATGAGAATGCCATTCGTATAATGGCACATCCTTCGATGTCTTCGCCTTTTTCAACCGCGTACTCATGTGACCTAATACATTTTAATAAAACACTTCACGTACTCGAAAAGTCACTTTCTTCAACCAACCGACAGCTTTGTAACGTAAAAAGCTATACGTTTTATAGAAGAGAGGAAAGTTATAGTTTTCCTTCTTTGCCCACCCCAATGAGGTCATCTAAATGTTTATGCAAATTTTTACAGAGAGTTCGAGATTGACTAAGTATTTTGAAAAAAACTCGAATGATTGGGAGACATATTTAATTTATTAAAACATGCACTTCGGGCTATTTTCCATGAAGGAAAGATGGTCATTGTTTTTCACTCGATTATGTAATGCTTTCAACATTAAAATCAGTGCAGTTATCATCACATTTGGTCAGTTCCCAACTTCAAAGAGGTTGGTGAACTTGGATACCTATAATCAACAAGATAAATAAATTAGATGCTCCAGAGTGTCCCAATGTACAGAGTTTCTTACACGATTCGATTTTAAAAAACATCGTTAATCTTCAACGACCATAGAGGATAAAACAATACATAAGCTCATAAATGCAGTTTTGGTGATTATTAACGTAAAGCAAACACATTAATTATAGACAATCGACTGTTAAGGATAATTGCGGAGAAATAGTAAAGGAACTAATTGGAGTTATTATAATGGTTACACGCCACAGCTATTGCCTAAAGCAAGACCTTTTATTGTCGTATTAGGCTAGCTGCATATGGATTTTCTCTATATTGCAACCGAATTCTTTTTCTTTGATGCCCTACATGTATTAACTCTAATTAATAATAATAATACATGTCAACCCTATTGGGATATTCCAGGCGAGTAGGTATGTCAAACTACAATTTGGTATCGTTAGCACCAAACTACCTGTAGAAAGTCTAATTTCCCTTTTAAGCTTATGCGTAGTAGATTTCCGAGGAGGTAGTTATTGCGTAGTTCATAATTTTGCATAGTAGTTTTCGACAACATAACTGTCATTTAAATGAATTTGTTTTGGGGACAATGGCCTACGTTTTTTTTGCTCCAGAAGATCAATGTAACCAAATTTTGGCATTTATTACTATTTGTACAAAGTACGCGTTTTCTTTTAAGACCTCCCAAAATTGTTCATTCGCTCGATGTTTTGTATGAATTTGGATCGTGATTGAAAAAGAAATAAATGTATAATTCCAACCAATATTTATTTGAAAAAGTAATTCCTTCCTGGTTGTATCTTACGTCCTAACATACAAAAGAGCCGACCATAGAATAACACAACCTAGGCTCATTTATTTGTACCACTCAGTTCGAACTACCCGAGACTTGAAAGCGGTGCGAAAGATCTGTCGTTCCGAAATGGAAGTCTACTACTATCAATTTTTCCCCAGACTTGCCAACTAAATATAGGGTAAGTAAGTTAAAGTTGCAGTGCCAGATCTTGGACTGCAGTGAAAGAGACGTTACGGAGCAGGTCGGAATGAGACGAGGAATTTGATCATTTACGGACATTTCCTAAAGCTTTTCAGCATACAGGCTTTCGTTTCTTAATCAAATTATAAATAAATACATAATGTAGATTTCATCGTAATTGATTTATTTTCTAATTAATGAAATAAAAACAGGCACTCAGAGCCAGATGACGTATCCACGCACATGCATTCCATTGAAGAGTTAAATTTAAAAGAAAATTGTGATTATCTTCATAATCCTTAAAATCCGGCCACTGCGAAGTACTTTACGATTATAAAGACTGACTGTCTTTCCAATATAATTGTTTTTTGTCGGTAAATGATTAGCTTTGTGTTTAATCGACCCAGAATATAACAGTTGGGTGGCCATAGTTAATAAATCGCAAGTCTAACGGCATTTAATGAGCCATTTTGGGAACGTGCGTTTATAAGGGTAAAAATGTCTGCTGAACCCGAATTCGGATGTTTCCAAGCTGATTTTTGGCTAATTTCAAAATGGCGGCCAATATGGCGGCCAAATATATAAATTTTTATGCCAGACGCATTTTACATAGTTTTTCGGATTGAGGTGTTAAAAAAACATACAGGAGGCACAGAAAATTGCAAAACATATATTGGGTACATTATACAGACAACACGGTAACAATATAGAGATAATTCTGACGGCAAAAGTATTACCTATATTTCGTTCAAAAATTTTAACGGAACTTAAATTTCTTCATCATTCTGCTCATTTTTTAGCGCATTTTTGAAAAAAATACGCTATTATATTCGTTATTGCTGGCAGGCCGGCTGTCCGCGTTAGATCTCCACAACTACAATAGCTAGAGACTTCAAATTTTCACTAAAAGCTTTCTGCTATAGTGTAGATGTGCAGGCACTAGTCTATTTTGAGTTAGATTACTTGTGAGATCGATAATTGAAGAAAATAATTTCGATATGGGTTTCGGAGGTGCTATAATTTTACCGTTAGATAGCGCTACCAGTATAAAAACTTATTATTTGTTTTACATTTGTTTTACAAAATGAAGACGTACCGTCAATTGAAATTAAATAAAATTAATTATTTAACGCAGCCAAAATTACTCGTGAGATCGAAAATTTTAAACTTCGCTAATATAATACTGACCTGCATTAACAAAAATGCGCTTATGCTGATTTACAACTTGTTTTACGATTGAAGCAGTCGCCAAGACACTTGTAGATATTTGTGCACTTTTAGTTCATACCATAATTTATTTAAAGCCCAGTTTTTAGGAGGACTAGTCTGACCATTCGATTTTTCAGCGTCCCTTATCGCATTTGCGAGACAATATGTATGGTACAAAATATCCCCGGCAACAGCATCATGAGAAGATGCAACTCTACGCCCTTCTGTACCCACTGCACCCAATGTAAATTTCCATAAGAGCGTCCGCCTAAAAAATTTGTTGTTTTTGAAAAATAAAATTTTATATTAATAATAAGTATATAAATTTTATATTTTATAAATTTAGACCTTTATCTACAAAATGTTCGGACTATTTTTTTAAAAAGTTTATAGCAACTGAATACCGGCTGTTTAAAGATTAGATATTTTGAACCGATTATTGCGCTAACCTGTTTTATTGTTTTACTCTCGATCAAGACGATTTATGCAAAAAGTAAACCGACAGTTTTCTAGATAAGTTACTTCTGAACATTACCCCAAAAAATGAAATCATATTTTTTGTAAATAAAGTCTGTAACTTGGCGGGCGGTAAATAAACAATTTGAGTGTAGCAAGTGGCGCCGCTCCACTGTGTCGGCGGCAACCGAGGGGTAAACCACCTAGTTAATTCGGTGTACAAACAGTAGTTAATGAATTAAAATTAACTTTTAATGTAGTTAATATGTTCTGTAAATGCAGTTAATTTCAAGTTAATTCAGTTAATGTAATTTAATGTAGATAATTCTAAGTTAATGTAATTAATTTACATTTAATAATAATAATAATAATAGAGATTTATTGCCCAACAGAACAGACATTCCAATTACAGGACAATACATAATAGTTAACGCGCAATTATTTAGTGTAGGTAATAAGAAAAAAGAAAAAGAAAGAAACACAACAAAAAACTCAAAATCTTAACATAACTAAACAACAACAGAATAATTAAATTCATATTTAAAAAAAAAAACAAAATTAAATTGTAGACAAACTGCAAGTTACATTCTATGCATGAAAAATAAAGAGAGCAGATGTAACGTGACATTTTCACTGTGACATATAACTTCGAAGCACGGCTGATATTTGAGATAAGGTATCATGGTGAATGTCGCACAAACTGGAAATGTTATTGAAACTGTGACTGTGACTGTGTACATTTAATGCCATTTAATACTACTCGAGATATTACTATAGGTAGTGGCTATAGCATGTGAAAAACCAAATTTTAAACCTGGTGTTAGATTTGCTTTTATTCCAAGTGCCTATGTATCAAATTTTATTTAAATACTTTCATAAATAAAAAAGTTTGCAATTCGGTTTATAACTAACGGAGATGTCAAAAGGGCCTTCTTTATTTTTTTACGTACATTGCCAATTCACGAACTTCGATCTATAACTCTGGTAAAGAATCCAAATGCAAAATTTCATCATAATCGGCGGTCTATTCGTTTTCGAGGTATCGTGCTAGTGAACAGATCTCGGGACAGATGGACAGGCACCGCAAAATTATAAAACTCTCTACATCCTAGGAGATCGTCAATAATTTAAAAATGTTGGTTATTTAAAATATTTTTGCTATAGTTTTATAAAGAATTTAATAACCTGTCATATTATGTAATAATACACAGGGTGTTCCATATCAAAGTCACATTTTTGTTATCATCTGAAAAATGCGATGTGGTTTTGTTTTTTTAAATGCAGACTTGAATTCATTGGAAAAAATACGCAATTTTTATTTATATATATTTATATATATGTTGGAAAAAACCTAAATACTTACCAACGGTTATTAAAAAGCACAAAATTTAATAACAAACAAAATTTGCCGAGGAAAATGTAAAACACTAATTTAATTAATTCACAGCTTTTTTGGGACACCCTATATATCACCACAGGATATATTTTCCTACATTTTTTCGAACTAGCTATGAAGGTAATTAACCATCTCTTACGTATATATAAGTAATAAATTATGGAAAACAATTTAATACTAAATAGTACACAATACAATAGATAGTGGCGCCATCGTGCTGTATTTGTGAACTAGTGCAAAATTCGGCCTGGCAACATCCAGAATCGAATTCAGCACATTTTTTTACATCTAAAAAACCATGTGGCCAAAATGGCTCATAAAATGCCGTTAGAACTAAGAAACAGAGTCGTTTTTCGTTTTGGCCACTTAACTATAAGAGTTCTCATGTCAAATTTATCTATTCGTACCAAGGATTTATTTCGGTGTTAATTAAAAATTTGTTGTAAATGAGCACGTGAAACTTTGTACTCAATTTCGTAACGAAAGTCAATAATTATCAATAATCGTTAAAATAAACGGTCTGTATCAGAGCGAGGCTTGTGTCTAGGTACCAAGTAGGTAACGTATGGACCGTTCGTCTAAAAAACATCGCAAACGCGGTCGCTCGCTTGTATTTAATTTAAATGACCCTTAGTTTTACCTCTCCATTCCCAAACTTAAATAATTATATACACATGAAAAGAAGAAAACGTTTTGACAAACGTTACGGGGGGATAATATACTGAAATCAGGGGGAAATTTACACCGACCGCAGTTTAATTTTGTAACTGTACATCGCCAGCCATTGTACCTAAGTAGTTTAATCTGTTTTAGTAAGAATTGCAATGAGGTTGTTTCCCGAATTATTGCATGGGATAATGCGAAATCAGAACTTTATCCCCTCGAAGCATAAATAATAATAAAAATAGAATTTTAAATGAATCTCAGGTATGAGGTAGACAAAACTGCATTATACTAAAAGGTATACTTACATTGTATTGATCTATCGAAACGGACTAATCCTCAATACCTTTCTGATGTAGTCTCCTCCGCATACATCCTTTTTTATTTTCCATTTTAAAATATACAAATTTGGTGGCTCGAAAGGTACTATATGAATAATTTATGTAAGTTCCCATTGTAAACAGTAGCAAATCAATGTCTTCAATGTCATCGGACACCTACATGATTTTTGGTATAAGTATTGATTTTTTTCACTTTTTTTACATCGATACTTTATGTTAAAAGCATTTTTGAGTTATGTTACCAGTCTGCAGTTTTTCAGTTTAATATTAATGAAACCAACGAAATGAATAAATTTGCCATGAACGCTTAAAAGGATTCGATCCGTTTTTTAATCAGCCTCTCTCTGAACCACATAAGAAAAAATGGCGGTATTGACAAAAATTCATTAGGCTATCAGGACCTTTTTGTGTTTAAATGAAGACTGTGATTTAAAAATTTAACTAAATAAAACATGTAGCGTATGGAATAGCCCAAATCAAAGTAAAAGCACATAATGCACTCGTATTAAAATATTCATCCTCTATATAAAAGTGTTTGCGTGTCTCAAATAAATAATTAAAGAATGGAAACCACAGCATTTTTGGTTTAATTATCACGTAAGTAATGATAAGTTTACCTTAAAGTATATTATGTACAGAAATTGTACCTATGGTAAGGAGCTCCAAAATAAATAATTTTATCTAAACAAGCAGACAATCCAAAATGTTTTATTGTAAAGATGCATATAAGTACTCAAAAGTTCTAAAATATGCCATTTACGCTTACTTCCTTTCTTTCAAATATAAAACATAAATGGATGTAGGTAGCAGGTTTATATATATAACGTTAAAATTACCCATGTTCTGCAGTATGGAAATGTCCAAAATTATCCCTATTACATATGGTTTGCAGCTAACGAAAGCATTAATTAATTAAATTTATGTATGTCTCCATATCCATAATTATAATCCCTCTTAACATCTACATTAATTAATTGTCTTTAACCTTTTTACCGGTTTGTCATTTTATTTATAATGTTACGAGCACCTCGTCTAATCAAATTAGATTAGGTAGCCACTCCAAAAAATAGTGCAACGCAATATTTTGCACTTTGGACCCTAACGCTTACGTGGTAATAACTTATTTAAATACGAGCACCACAATCCAATAATGCACCGAAACGAACATGTTCGCTTACGTATTAATACGGTAGCGGTTTGCACTATTCACGGTTGAAAATATATCAGCCGTCTATTAGTTGTCGCTACCTGACGAAGTCCCCTTGTTCCCTAAAAAACCACCGCTTATTATTTGCCTTGATCGAAGAGACAGCACGATAATAAATTCGTTGAAAAATAGTGGTACAATTCTTCGGTTGCGAGGCCAACGATTCTCCCACACACTGCGATTTTACGGCTTTCGGTTTCAATTTTTAATGAACAATGAAATTTGACGCGATCTCGAACATGGCATACACAACTCGCAAGATTCGCCTTGACAGCTTGGTGAAGAATTTCGTTTTATGCGATCTATAAATCTCGATACGTAAATTTACTAAGAAAACAATACGTGATCGAAAAATGTAGCATTCGAAGCGCATAGATTCTCTACGAATATTCCAGTAAGATCTGCTCTCCCCACCAGATTTTTACTTAAATGCCTCGCCGAATCTCATATACGAAGCGACCGCCTTTTTCTCTTGCGGAAACCGTGCCCTCGTAACCAATACAAATACCGAGGAAAGAGAAACCACTCCAAGGATAAATGGTGAAGCCAAAATACTAATCGCTTTAAAAGTAAGACACGAAGTAATAGCGTACCGATGAAAAATTTGCATGTGAACAATTACGGAAGCAAACACTTCACTGAGGGGAGGATGTGGAACTGCGCGCAATGCTGAAAAAAGGGATAGAATTAGTAGTACCATGTAAAGCATCTGCACGACCTCCGTTGGCGAAACAAAGTACTATTATAGTAAAAAGTGTATAATACTTGGAACAAATTTACTACAGGAACCACTCACATCTACGTCCAAGGAGTGTTTTGTGAAATCCTTATCCACCAATTCTCCGGCGTAAAAGAATAGTAAATGATATATGAAAGGAAAGGTCGTAAAGGGGTGAGCTGACGACGTAAAATAGTGCATGAAAAAGTCGCGAAGAAGAAATATGGGCGGGCAAAGAACTTGCAAAAGAGGCGTGAAATTAAGTGTAAAGGAGGAGAGAACAAAACTCAAAAGGACGAGTCATGAAGGAGCGGTGTCGGGTATTATATATGTCGCAGCCGTTTAATGAAATTGGACATTTCATGAAAAGTCTAGTCCGAGGCCTAGTCATTTAGTGAAACGCTGAAAATTTGTACGTGTGGGGTAATTTCCCTTCCCCTTCTAGATCGATAAGGATACCATTTATCGATCTCTAATGGGAAGGGAATCCAATCGCTTGGTCTTGGAAAGTAAACTGTTCTACAGTTTCATATAAATGACTAGACTTTTCATGAAATGTCCAATTTCATTAAACAGCTGCGACATATACACAGCGAGAGAAGCGTGTAAATACCTACACTGAACATTCATGGAGAGGGTATTTTCTAGGTCAATGTGCAAAAAAGTAAAGTATGCAAAATATGCAGTTTTTGTTTAACTTCATTAACTGAGGGTTAAATTTTTTTCCTTATTAATTTGTCATTATTAATGGATTTAGCATTGACTTTAAAACACTATATCATTGACTTTAAATATAGTGTTTTAAAGTCTAGGTACAAACGTGAATTCTCTTCGAGGTGACAGCGTTCGTCATTGCTTAGGGAAACTATTTTTTCGTAAGACTCAAGTTTCCCCTAAAATGCACTCACTCTCTATAGCTCATTTTGTAATGTCATTGCGTGGAGGGGAAAAAGAGAAAATGAAATCGTACGGCGGCGGTTTATCTTCTAAAATTTATGCAGCCATTTGGACATCTCTAATTCAATTCGTAGGTCAGAGAAAAGCCAGGTCTATTGAATAATTGAATAACATTCGCTAAAACTCGATGAATATTTATCGAGACGTAAAAACAATGGCAGATGGTGCGGTTTTTACCTCTTTCGCTTAAGGAAAATGACACTCGCGTTACAAAGAGTTTATTCAAAGACGCAATTTACATAACATTCAGTTTGTGTAAATATGAATTGGTTAATGCCACTGTAATTATCATTCGTCGCGTAAACAACCTTGACTGATTACAGTTCCCCATGATATTTACGTGCTCGTCTCTCTACACGAATATTTCTGAATAACATGCTGAACGGTGCTACCGGGATATACCAACACGAAAAAAAAGTTACACAATTTTCCATCGATACTAGACGCGAACCGGCAGCGTAATTCGAATTTGTTAGTGTTATACGCCATGAAGTGCGCTCTGTTTTTATTGCTCGTTGCATGTTTCCTGGTGGCCGAAGGGAAAATATTTACAAAATGTGGACTCGTGGAGGAGCTCAACCTTCGAAATTTTCCCCGTTCCTTTATAGGGCAGTGTAAGTTGAATTTTGTTCATTAAGACGACAAAGAACAAATGATTTTTCTTAATCAGTGACGTACTTATTCTACCTAAATCTGTGTGTGCATCCCTCATTATTAAATACTGTAATCAGCTGCGGTATTTGAAAAGGAAAAATTCTATTTACCTTCGCTTTTCCTTTAAAGGGCTTACAAATTGAATCTGTCTGAAACATGCGTTTTTATTATTCTTTGTAAGGAAAAGCCATTTGGTGGAGGAAAGCTTATCTAACAAGGCTTGGGTAATATTATGTGATAAAGTCGATTATTTTTCGAAATCTAAATGCCAGTCAGCATGACTATTGCATTCTCTCCAGAGGCAAAGTTTTCTATATATAATTTAGTTGGTTTTCCTTGACTGCATTACAAACTAAGTAGTTACCCGGTCTTTCCTGTTTTACTCGAATTTATTTGATAAATAATTTCCTATGTGAATACATTTGTTTCCATGGCGATCAACTGTCAGATAGATTTATCGGTGAAATGAATGATTGTACATTATTTGCAAGTTCGCTAGTTCTCTAGTTTTACATAGGTGTCAGAACTGTTAATTTTAATTAAAATTTTTAAATAGGCGGTGCCAACCTCGAATAGCAACCCATTCTTATTTCCTAAAACCAAAAATGTCTCTGCTAGCCTTGTAGCCTTAGCTATCAAGAAACTTACAAACTCAGCAGGCACAGATCAAGTATCGTCGTTTTTTCTGAAACTGTGTTACTCATGCAATGCATAAGGTTAGCAATCTGTTGTTTGGGTATATCTCTGGCAGATGCTGTCGTACGAGAATATTCAGCCACAATCCTAGCGCTTGTCTTGTAAATGCGTTTGAAAGTGTGGGGCGCCGATGAGTCGTGGGAAGTGGCGTAATTAGTTCAGGTTCCAGAACAGATTTTGTTTATTTTCCAGTGGTTATCGAGGCTGCTACGAAGCGTGGATTTTGCAAGATGAATAAGCAATTACTCCCCGTTGGATCGATTTATGGCTGTCAAGGAATCGGATTGCTGAAGTATAATTATTTTTTATTGATGGAAAAACACCGAAATGGGTGTCGCTCACAGAAGAAAAGTAGTGGGAAGTTGCTTGTTCGGAGAGAACCTTGAGGCAATTGGTACCGAAGCGCGAAAAGACTCGCGTTGAGCCGCGGGCGACGTTAAATCAACCACCTGTAATTTATCGCATTGTTAGCAAAGGGGATAGTAACCATTTTTAAGGAAGCGCTAGGTTTAGTTGGGAAGTTGCCGCAAAAGATTATTACGAAGGGCTGTAGATGCAGGCTGAACTTGATTTTGAAATATATGTATTTTGAAATTTAAATTTTTGTCTTTATTCTCTCAAGTCTATCAAGTGGTCTGAAGCATTTGCGACGATTTTAATTTAAGTACAGAGCTAGCCATTGACACAAATTTGCAAAAAAGTAACCATTCATTTTTATATATCGTTTGGAAGTAAAATCAAAATTGTTAGTACGAGCGGACATTTCGGTCCTAATTTTGAACAACAATTGTCGCCCAACGGCGGGGCGGAATTAATGAGAACAGGCTTGAGATTTTTTTAAATTACAATTTTAACCACCCGTTACATTTTACACACTCGCGTAAAATCCGAATAGACATCCTTTAGTCTTTGATTAGAGTTCAGCTATATTTGGAAACAGTTTTTCCATATAAAAATTGAATGCTATGACGTCTTGTATTGTCCCCTGCATTATGAACGTGGGTTTATAAATTCGAGCTCAAAAATGTCATAACCATCAATCAATTTTTATGGTTTTGAATATGGCATTTTGACTATACTGTATATGAACTTGAAAATAATAGACATGTGTCCTTATAAAGATAAAAGGGCGATAAGATAACACCGATCGTGGCTACATATGATTGTGCTGTAACGCCGAACAAAGCACGTTTCCAGTACTCCAGACATTTAAACTGCATGGTATTTCATATCTTTATCGAGAGCAGGATATTGGTTAATTTACAAATCTACAAAGGATATTGTCATGTAGTATACTGGGCGAGTTTTTATGAATAGTATGAGGATTTCGGAAATTAAGGTAAATTAAGAAATATTAACAGTTTTGTGTGCCTTGCTCAGAATATTGTTTGTTTTTCCAAAATTATTCATGGCTTGCTAAGTAGATATTTTTATTTATAAAAAGTATTGAAATATTTCTCCAACTATAGATGCTATATAAAAAAAAACATGTTTATGTCACAACTGGCATATTATCACTATGACCTTAAATTAAAGTAGGCCGTATTATTGAGGATTAATTTTCGTATTTCCACTTAGCACTAATAATAATAATAATAACTACGGTGATGAAACTGCAAATCGTTCCTCATTTAACCTATTCGGATCTCTTATACTTTGCGAAATAAATACCGTGCTATTCATAAAAACTCAACTGAAATTATTTGAAATTACAATATCCGATTTTATTAAAATTTCACTAGTAAATGTTCAAAGTGCATTCCTTCTTGTTCACGACACATTTCAGCCCGTTCAATTATTTCTCTACACGCGTTTTGTAACAATTGAGGCGTTATACTTCTAAATGCCTGTAGAATACTTTCTTCTAAGATTTCAAGAGCGTTTGCATAGTAGGCCCTTTCTTTAACATACCCCCAAATAAAGAAATCGAAACAGTTCACCGTACAGGACCATTGGTTGCAGATGTTCTGTTAATTAGGAACTTCTCTGGTATTGTGAGGCGGTGCTCCATCTTGTTGGAAGTAAATTCACCGTGAAACTGCTAAAGGTAAAGATGATCTTCGATTTCAATTTGTAGAAAACCTAAGTACCTAACTCCTGTTAATTGATATTGGCCCTATTCTGTTTCCACCGATACCAGCCCAGACATTGACGCCAAACCTTTTTTTAAAATTGCCCTCTCTCATTTCGGGTTGATTTTGTTGGGCCCAGTACCGAGTATTTTGCTTATTGAACATACCATTATTTGTAAAATCGGGATTCGTGGGAAAATAGAATAAAGTTGATACAATTTGGGTTAACTCTATGATTTTAAAGCAGCCAATCGCAAAACACTACCCGTCTTTCGCCATCGTCAGCATACAAATGTTGTATCTGATATTTAAATGATCGATACCCGTGCTTTTTCAGCATTTTTCTTACTGATTCGTGACTTATCTGAAGTTCTTGATTAATTGCTCTTTAAGAAACTGTTTTATCAACCTCAACCATGGCAAGAACGTTAATCTCTCAGTCTCTTCATTTATGATAAACCTCTGCTGCGCATCTCGATTTCCTTCTTGTCTAAAACGATTCTCAACATACGGAAAATATTGATGGAATGGATGTTGCTGATTAGGATATCTGTGAGCATACCACTCGGCAGCTTTCCTTGAATTTCTATAACATTATCCAAATACTAATAACATGTCCACTTTTTCACTTTGAGTATACATAATTTTGACAAAAAATTAAACTGAAATTTAAAGAAACTTAAGGAACTTCTAGGTCTGTTCATAAAACGTATGTCACTATCACCACCAAAATGAGTGTTTTGGTTTCCAAAGGAGACTTGATGAAAACTACTGCCAGATAATATGCACCATGGCTATCCATGGCACACTTGACAAAAGTAAATAAATTACTATCCAGTATTTGACTAATGTTCTTATTTCTAATTCAATCGCAAATAAATTAGTCTCGTTAGATTCGTCAAAAAATCTTTTTTTCGGAAAGTGTTTGTCAAAAAAGGGTTGCCATTTGAAAATACTAGTTAGACACGAAAATGGAATTTTGCCAAATTGTTTTATTTCTGTCTCTCATATTAGTCACTAAAACTTTGCGATTGTAAGTTTCTGAGATCACTTAAGTTCACCTAGTTTGGGTCAGATCATGGCCACCTAGATGCAATATTAAAAGTGGCTCTAAAAAAATCAATTCGGCATCAAAAAACCACATTCTGATTCAGAATTGTCTCATAAATCAAAAAATGTAAAAATATACAGGGTTGTTCCATTTAAAAAATCAAAACCTGGACCATTTCCGGTAAAACCGGAAGTGAGCGGCAAGAGAATGCGAAAACTCTCCTCTTGACGTACCATCTACCTGTACCAAATCTCATTCTGATACACCTAATACTAATAGAAATTATGGCTTGTCGAATAGATTCGTTGACACCCTGTATACATAAATAAGATCTATAAATAACAAATTTCGTATTGCGCAATCTGCGCATGCGCACACCTAATTTTTTACTGCTTGCGATATGTTTCCTTTATTAGCAGCATCTGTAGGATAAGAAAATTGAGTTTCAGCAGTCTGCACATGCGCATATCGAAATCATCCGTGGTGAAAATTAAAAAAATATAGGTATAGGGTTATCGGTAAATAAAAAACTTGGTATTGCGCAAACTGCGCATGCGCACATCTGATTTTTACTATACGTGATGCGTTTGACTTTAATAGACATATGAGTAATTACAATTTAAAAAATATTTTAAAATTAATATTTTTAAATTTAATATTTTAAACATAAGTTGTGCATGCAATGCTAAATTTCTTATTTATAAGAATATTTATGCCATAACTATTTTCAATTGTCAAAAAGGTATAAAACCTAAACCTATTCAAAAGAAAAAAATGCATGCCTCAATCGTGCACCTATAACGTCTCCCGTTACAATATTGCACACGACGATAAAGGAAAATGTCCTGTGAAAGTGAAATATTGTATCATAAATAATTATTACTAATAATCATATATAATACCATAAGTAGTCGAAGTATTGTCGAATATTTTTGAGGTGCTGTCACGAATGCTAGTTACGCTGATCAAAAGCGTAACTAGCATGAGTGGAGCAGCAGCTCAAAAATAATCTACAAATATACTTCGACTACGAATGGTATTCGGAGGACTATTCAATGAATCAAAAGAAAAATTAAGCATAATTACCCACGCGAATGTATTTCCATGACAACAATAAACGTCAAAATAAATTATGGAAGTTGCTTTTCATTTTGCTATTGATTCTATTCGAACTTTTGTGTTCCAAGCTAATTCGTTATGAGTGATTAAATTAAAAGATGTGGTGATAAGTCGGTTGTCGAAATTGATTAACAAACTAAGAAGAATGTTCCGGTTAATACGACAAAATTTCGCGTCATTTCACTGGTGGAAGTTTGACAAATGTCATTGAATAATCGCATTGAATTGTCGCTGAAATACCACACGTGAAATTATCTGTTTTATTAAACGTAAAATGTTTGTTTTCAGGGGTCTGCATGATTGAAAGCGAAAGTGGAAAAGACACAAGCAAAGTATACGCGAAAGCCAACGGAAGCAAAAATTTGGGATTATTTCAGGTAAATAACTTTTAAGTGTCAGCAGAAAGTGGGACCATAATAATAAAAAACAAAAACGGAGGCGCTTAACAAGTGAAGCCGAAACGTTTCTTGTCTCTGTATAAACTAATTTACATAATTTTATTGAACTTTATGATCACACATTTCACTCTTTCTCTCCAGATCAACGACAAAGGATGGTGCGAGTATGGAAAAACTGGCGGAAAATGTGACATGAAATGCGAAGGTAATGCAAATTGGCCTTTAAAAAAGAGTTCTTTTGTCAAATAGCTACAGGGCCCACTAAAATTTTATGTCATCACACCTTATTTAACTGCTCTTTTTTAGATTTATTAAATGAAAATTTAGTGGACGATTCTGCCTGCGCGAAGAAAGTGCAAGGTGAAATGGGATTTCAGGCTTGGGATGGATGGGTGAGAAATTGCAAACAGCGCAACATCGCATTGCCCTGTTAAACCTACTGGATTAACGACAATCAATAAACACCACAATTTCCGTTTGTTTGTTTCTGTACCACACTGCCAATTCCTCGAGTGCGAGTGCAAAATCACCAAGTTTGTCGTAAACGACAATTTGCATTAAAGATGCTGCTCCATTCTGTGTCTATAAGGATGATAATAGATTTTTTGATGCGATAGGAGGGTTGGAAATTGGAATTTTAATAGTCATCCCAGCTGTGCCAGAGGGAAATGAATTTTTATTTGAACATTTTTCGCGTGAAGTTGAATTGGTTACCGGTTTTGCCGGACACATGTCGATAGACTGACAGAATGCAGCAGAAATTTACTGTTCAGATCTCTGGGAGGTAGCGATTTCAAGTATGGATCATCAATTATGTTAGTTACAATCCGAGGTAATTCCTATGGTTATTTATTGCAAACATTCCCTTAAAATAGTACGAAACGACGAAAAAGTTGACGTACCTACAGAAAATTTGTTGTATTCACTTCGTTTTGATATGAACTCATTTTAACACCGTTATCAGGTAGGTATTAAGAAGGAAGTGTAAAGCAATTAAGAGAATAACAATAAACCCCTAAGTGCCATCTAAAAAATCGGCAAGTGTAACCCTATAGACCGGGAGGCAGCGTACATAGTAACTAAACCATAAGCGACAAAAAATTCGACAATACAGGCTGAAAGTACGTTGAAAACTAATAATAAAATCACTCGTCTGCCAGTCGTAAGTGGCAGCATTAACTTGGGGCGGCGCTGAATAGGTGACTTCTTTAGGTGATCAACTAAATTACCAAACTATAAGGGTCACGGAAAAGATTTGTATCAAGAAATCCCATTTTTTCCATAGTTTTCAGATATGCTATGGCAGAAGATTTCAAGTGCAGCGTTGGTAGCGAAAGACCGCCCTCCAATGTAGGGAATAACACTCCTGAACTAAACCATGAGGACCGTATAAAAATTATGCATAAAAGATTCCTCTTTTTGTCACTACTTTAAAATATATCCTGGCAGACGATATTAAGTGTAGCTTTAATAGTGGCAGACGTCTTAGAAGTTAAAAAATTTAGGTATAGTAAATCCCAGCGAGTGCGAGCGTGTGAGAGATAAGCGCGCGAGAGCATAACCAACAGAGATAGCGATAGGATACTGACTACTGAGATCTTTCAAACCATTTGATTCTAAACTTCTGATTCACATAGTTCCATCCACTTCAATCAAACGGATTGTAGAAACTCAGACATTTTTCGGTGGCATTCGCCCAAATTGCGATGAACTAAACCATGAGGACCATACACAAGTCATACATCCGGTAAATGCGTGGGAACCCGGTAACGCTTTACCCTGCGCGTTACACACATCAACACCCAAATTCACGAACATCTCTCGAAGATTTATGAATTTCTGCGTGTTATTGGAAAAGAGACCTACTTCCATCTATACCTTGATGGTAGCGTCAATTTTACATTTCCCAAAGCAATAACAGCAATATCCATATCGGAAGCGCTAATAATGACTTCGCTATTTGTTGGTAGTTTACCAAGATGGTAAATTATTCGAGAATCTGCCTCTTAGTGGCTGCAGCACAATTCAGTTTTTACCACATCATCTTCCCTTGTCACAAATTTATAGCACTTATCTTCATATGTGGCAAACACAACTTTCCTTCCAAGTAAAGCACAACAGGTCTTTTTTGCCTATGAACGGTATAAGTAATCTATAAGAGAGGCTTTGAGCTATCATTGCGAAGTGGTTTTATGAAATTTGCAGGCTGCTTCTGAGTGGAAACAAAAATTGAGTAGGATTGTAATCTTTCCTTATTTTGATCCCAACGATCATGTTCTGCGTCCTTCATGGAAGGGGTAACTATCTGTCAAAAGTAAGATGTACTTCTCTCGCTGACACAGCACAAATCTTGCCGAGGATGTGTTCAGAAAATCGCTCAAAGGTTTACCGGAGATCTTTTAAAAGATGCAAAAAAAATAATCCATCGATTAAAACAACATCTACAACTGGCGATGGACTAGGAGCACTTGAAGAAATCATACTTCCGAAAAAGTTTCAGCAAAACAAACTTGTTGATTTTAATCATCGATCCATCAATGTTGCATAGAGACAACGGAACTGGAGTCACTTGAAATCGTCTGCCATAGCATATTTGAAAACTATGGAAAAAATGGGATTTCTTGATACAAATCTTTTCCGTGACCCTTATAGTTTAGAACGAGCTGAAGATCTATCTTCTTTCTCTTCAAGTTTTCTGTTTCTCAGTCTGAGAAGAATTCAAGAAATACCGACAATCTTATCGCGAAATAAACAATTTATTATTTTCCCTAATTTAATTCGTTTGGTAACTCCAAGCGGTGCGTAAATCTATAGCTATCTCTGTTCGTTGTGCTCTCGCGCGCTTATCTCTCACACGCTCGCACTCGCTGGGATTTACTATACCTAAATTTTTTAACTTCTAAGACGTCTTCCACTATTAAAGCTACACTTAATATCGTCTGCCAGGATATATTTTAAAGTAGTGACAAAAAGAGGAATTTTTTATGTATAATTTTTATACGGTCCTCATGGTTTAGTTCAGGGGTGTTTTTCCCTACATTGGAGGGCGTCTTTCGCTACCAACGCTGCACTTGAAATCGTCTGCCATAGCATATTTGAAAACTATGGAAAAAATGGGATTTCTTGATACAAATCTTTTCCGTGACCCTTATAGTTTGGTAATTTAGTTGATCACCTAAAGAAGTCACCTATTCAGCGCCGCCCCAAGTTAATGCTGCCACTTACGACTGGCAGACCAGTGGTTTTATTATTAGTTTTCAACGTACTTTCAGCCTGTATTGTCGAATTATTTGTCGCTTATGGTTTAGTTACTATGTACGCTGCCTCCCGGTCTACTACGGGATCATTGGATTTCACCAATTTTCAATAGGTCAACTGTGCAAAGTTTTAACCAAATCGGCTCAAGCGTTTGGCAGTTATCGTGCTCACGGACAGACGGATGGCCACCATCGAATCTCCTATCGGCTATCTCTAGCATCACTTTGTTATTTCCGAAATGGAAAACGGATAATTATGATACTCGTACGTCCATAAACACATTGTTTGATCAAGTTTAAAGAAGCAGCTTATTGCTAATACACTTGTTGGCTTTATTAATATGAACTATATCAGTAGGCTGATTTATGTACTCTCATCACACTATCTTGGATCGAAATGCATATGACGTCGATCATTCGTGATCGCTAATGACAAATAAGGACAAATGAACTCCTGTACTTTTATGTTAGTCATAAATGTAGAGACTGCTCTATTTACATGTGAGCATTATTTGCGACTCCATACTGCCAATTTAACACAATTTGGACTATTGCAACTTCTACGTCAAAATTCCCTAAATTATTTATCTAAAATAAAAGAAATCTCTCGAAAATCTCTTCTGAATAGAACAGTATAAGAAACTTGTTCCATAAGACGCCTCATCGTACTCAGACATTAGAAATCTCGCCTCTACGCGGCTCGTTTCCTAAGTTTATGGAACTTGTTTCTTAATATTGGTATAATATTTGTGTTTGGGGGTGTGGGAGACTGTCGTTAGTGGACTGTATTTTTATGAACGCTATCGTCTGCACTT
Organism: Photinus pyralis; assembly: GCF_008802855.1. NCBI lineage: Eukaryota > Metazoa > Arthropoda > Insecta > Coleoptera > Lampyridae > Photinus > Photinus pyralis. The sequence goes on along the minus strand of NW_022171515.1, from coordinate 34,806 downwards.
TGTGCGTCTGTCAGTCTGTCCGTCTGTACCACTACCAGTCCTCCAATTTAAACTTTTTCGTTTGTGGCTTTTCTTATACGGTGGAGCACATCCCCAAATCCCACATTCAAAAAATCTTTTGTCATTCTGGGCTGTGCTACACCATATAAGAAAGAAACTACATCAAAAAAGCTTAAACTGGGCGACTAGTAGTGGTACAGGCGGACAGACGGACAAAGTGCGGACAATGCGTTCATTTTCCTTTTGGAAAATGCGCTAAACGCTGGCCGGACATAAAATTAGTTTTAATGAACCTTATACATATCGCATCCCTCGAAAATACCAAGTATTCAACAGGTCACATAAAAAATTAGAGTAGTGCATTGCATTAATTAATAATATATACATAATTTATAGGAATATTCTCATTTGAACCGATCATTATTTTTATACAAATCAAGAAAAATTTACAGTATCTTATACAGGATGTTCCGCGAGAAAAGGGAGAAAATTTTACTGTGTGTTCCTTAATTCAAATCGAAAATGTCCTATGAACATGGGTCCGCAAATTCTTCGTTATCGGGATATGATTTTTTAAAATTTAATAGTATTAACCTCGGTATTAACCTATCCGGGCTGCATATTCGTAAATAGCAGACGCGAAAAATTCTGCAGCTTTTTTGTACAACTTTGCTTTTTAAAAAAAAATGGAGAAGACAAATCTAAACCTACAAATAACCTAACTTTTGTTTTGAAAAAAAAAAACGTTTTATGCAAGGAATCGAAACCGAGCCGCCCGCTGACAAGCCAAGTATCCTTACCACTAGACCATTATGGCATACATTCAATCGTTATTGTATACATTTATTCGCATAAATAGTATTTTTTTATTTTTTATTATCTATTACAAAACTACATTTCATCAGCCAGACAAATTGAAAAGACCAAACCCCATTCCTTTGGATCCAGAGGGTTCCCCACCCACGGCTGGATCTGGTGATAAGCCCTGGTGGGGAATGGAGAAACTATAGTTCCTGCACGTTGTGCTTATGTATATATATTTATATATCTCCCAAACGGGTAATGCTAGAAAAAACTTTTTGTATGTTTTCTGTAGGAAATTTAATGAGCTTTCAATTTGTTATTATAAGTGGTTATGCAAAAGTTGATAGTTTTCGAGATATTGAGGAAAACCCGAGAAAAGGAACTTACATTTCAAAATGGCCCCCCACATGTGGGGTTTATAGATATGTTGAAAAGGAATATCCAAAAAACATCTTGGTTAAATTTCAAAACTATAAGTTTTTTTTATTTTGTGATGGTTACAAACCACCAGTATACAATAGTATTTTACATTATTAGCCAGGTAAGTGAGTTTTTACTGGCGATAGGAGAAGTTGACTAGCGAGCCGTTAGGCGAGCTTGTCATCTCCTAGAGCCAGTAAAAACTATTACCTGGCGTATAATGTACAATATTTTATTTGTTACTCATTTGTAAACGTAAATAATTAGTTCTTAAATTGATTTCGAAGGAATGTCTAAAATATCATATTATCCATGTAACAGAGACTTCGCATTAATTCTGGCCAATGAAATTACTAGATTACTAACTTGTAAAATTTTTACAGGTCTGCTGTCAGTTTTACAGGTCTGCTGTCAGTTTTACAAGTCAGTAGCGTTTAAACATGACGTTTACCCGTTTGCGTTTTGTCTTGTTAATCAACGTTTACAACTGAGTAACAAATAAACACATTTTTTCTTCAAACGTCAAAATATTAGGCCATTGTTCGACTGAGTAGTAGGCGCCAAAGTTTGACATTATCGTTAGAGCAGTTTTTACTTTTCCTTTTCCTGTCGCCGGAGGGAAAAGTGTTGTTATGGAAACACAATTTCATTTATTTATTCAAAAAATTATAATTTATTTTCAGACTTATTCATTAATGTAATATTAAATGTACCATTGGTAAGTGTTGCATTTTGAAAATTGAAGCCGTGCAACGATGACCTAGACCCTGTTATAGTATTTTACATTATTAGCCAGGTAAGTGAGTTTTTACTGGCGATAGGAGAAGTTGACTGGCGAGCCGTTAGGCGAGCCTGTCATCTTCTAGAGCCAGTAAAAACTATTACCTGGCGTATAATGTACAATATTTTATTTGTTACTCATTTGTAAACGTAAATAATTAGTTCTTAAATTGATCTTGAAGAAATGTCTAAAATAGCATGTGATCCATGTAACAGAGACTTCGCATTAATTCTGGCCAATGAAATTACTAGATTACTAACTTGTAAAATTTTTACAGGTCTGCTGTCAGTTTTACAGGTCTGCTGTCAGTTTTACAAGTCAGTAGCGTTTAAACATGACGTTTACCCGTTTGCGTTTTGTCTTGTTAATCAACGTTTACAACTGAGTAACAAATAAAAGTATTTACTGTCGATTTAGGCGATGACTTCGGCGAAGACGATGTTATTAGATTTCCTGCGCCTGTTTCACTTACCGCAGTTTCGCGGCTAGCATTCTCTTTTTTGTTTGCGAATAGACTCTTCTATGTATCCTTCTTCTGCTACGGAAATCGACCTCCAACCCCCGTGGATTAGAAAACCTTCAAACTGTTCTTTAGTAAATATTCTGGACTTTTTTGCAGAATACTCTTCAATTACCTTTTTCAAAAAACATCGTAGCTTCAAATATTGGCTTCAATAATTAATTAATAATTCCAATAATTAATTCGGATTTGATCGTGGAATAACGAGATTTCGAAGATTTCCATTTTGCATTTTTGCATCTGATTAAAATGCGCAAGAAGTACCTACATTTTCTGAATAGATGTTCACATCCTTTCCATTATACCAGTGAATAAAGTGTTGATGTGCATAATGCAGCTAAATACTTTTCACCAGATTTCGACGGTCCGCTCAAAGGTATCGGGCGGCGTGCATTGCATTCTAAAACTAACTAATTTACACTATCTTTTTAGTGATTTAATTCTTACTTCTTTCTTATCGAGAAATCTTTCTTATTCAAAATTATCTACGACTGACATGTAATTCTTTCACTCAATATTATTTACTGCGTAACCAAGGCAACAGCACCTTCAAGTAAAGGAAAACAAACGTACTTGACAATGGCGTTTCGTTTAACGAAAGCCATTATAATAGCCTTTAAAAACCTTGCGTTTTGGATAAATTTGCGGAAGTTTGAAGAAAAAATAGCATATTTTATTTGGAGGAGAAGTTACTTTTCATGGCGCGCCTGTGTTTAGCCGCCGAACGGAGTCTCCTCCACAGAAAATAATCTACTATTTTTCGCTACCAAAACGTAAAGACGTTCGACAGAAATGGTGCTAAGCAATCAAGAGAGATGATAAGAAGAATGCTCCATTATCTAGTATTTCCGGGGGTAAATATTTGCGAAAATCATTTCAACGTTAGTTACCTATTATACCATTATACACGTTAAAATGAATTTTGTTGGCTATTATTGTAACAATTTATTAGTGCGTATCTGTACGATTTACATCGCTCCTTCCCAACCACCTTACTTTATAAATATACGTAGTATACCTAGTTCCCATATTACTACCACCAAGGTGAATACCACTAACCCCATACCAATAAATCCTCTTAAATGATCGTTAATGAAAAACATTCATTTATGCAAACTATAACTACGGTTCTGGCAAAAATTCACAATACTTTTGAATTGCAATTTAAGTGGCAGAAGCCCACCGATCAGTAAACTATTAAATAATGTGGAATGCTAACAATAAAACTAAGTATATTATTTAGTCATATTCGAAATAGGTACAATTTTCTATCCCACCAGTGACAAAGTAAGTCTTCAAAGGCTTATTTAGCATCATTTTAGGTAATACCCTAATATAATAATATAATATAATAATACCTGCGTTTTTTGCTACTTTCGGAAAACTTATTGCTTGTATAGGGATAATAACCTAGTGATGGTTGTTTATGTTTAACTTTGATTTCGGCAACTACAAAGTCAGGATTGTGTCCAATAAATCGCTAATCAGCATAAAAGAGTTAATTCTTGGCAAATTGTCTCACTGTGTTTGTAAGAACCTTGGTTCCATTGTTCTAACACTCCTCAGTTTTCACAACAACGACGAAATCACAAATCAGCACAAAATTAACCTCGAAAATTAAGCAGCTATACAATTGCTATAACGGCGTTCGCCCGGTGACGTCACGAGCATGACATGCTCCGTTTTCAGTCAGGTGGTTTCGTAGGCGTGTTAGTGCTATTAAAATAGTTAATTATTGTGTACATCTTTGGGCACTGACAAACACGATTGTGTCGAATCCATAGACCAACCTCACAACCTGTCAAATCCGGGGTCATCATAACTACTACGTCGGCGTTGGCGCTGAAGGTACGAGTTACCGAATAGGCGCGACCACCTCCTTTGGGCCGCGTTCAAGAGACGACGTTTTGATTAATTTTTTGCGCGATCGGTCATTTCTGACAATTTATCATGTGTTTCCATCACAGTAAGTGGAATTTACCAGTTGCTATAATTACGACGACGCCAAAATTACTTACCGATCTAAAAACAGAACAGCAATAGGTATTTAAGTACATATAAGTCCGGAAAATGACACATTACGTTAGTTTTTCTTAATCCTACACCCAAAATGAACTTGCTGTTAATATCGCCNTATGGAAGAATTTAAATGAAATGTGATACATAGGCACTTGGAATAAAGGAAAATCTAGCGCCAGTTTAAAAATTTTATTTTGCCCATGCACAGTGCCAACTTTTTTTTATCTATGGAAGCATTTAAGTGAAATTTGATACTTTGGCGCTTGAACAAAGGAAAATCTAACATTAGTTTCAAAATTTAGGTTTGCGCATGCGCAGTTCCAACTTTCTTATTTAGAAAAGCATTGAAATGAAATTCTTCTCATAAAATGAAATTGAAGTAGCACGTCAAAAATGGATTGCCCATGTGCAACGCTATCTTTCATATTTGTGGTCGGATTTTTTACGATTTTAACAGAAGTTGCATCTTACAAATGGGAAATGAATGAAAGTGGAAATGCGCTTTATGTAAATCGTTTACGATTACTTTTTAACTTGTTTTTATTATTCTTCCTATTTAAATTTTTCAAATTGAGACGCTTCAATGGAAGTTTCTAGACTTAAAATCTACAACAAAATTTCTTTTCCTGGTATCTTTAAATAGGTGAAATTTCCTAAATGTAGAATTTTTTATGAACATTACAACGTCGGTTAATTAATACAAGACCATTGCTTTCGTCATTTATGCCACGCTTCTTTAGAATGTGGTATAATGATTAGTATAGTATGTCTGTATAATTAACACTTGTTTTTATGTGCAATTAAATTTTGATATTATATTGCCGGAAAGTAAAAGACACGCAAGCAATGTTCTTGTGATTGTGGCACTGCCATAGCCAGCTAATTTTTATAATAACGCACTTTTCGTAAGGTATAATCAAGATTTTTCACTTTCACTTACACGGATAAAGAAAAATCACCTGAAAGACAAATAAGTGCAGCGCGCACGATCTCTTGATGTTCATCTTGGGTAAGGGAAGCTGACAGTATAAAATCCTTAAAGGTTTCCCTTTAGAAGCGCAATTTTTGCTTTTTACACGTCAAATAAAAATCATTCCGGTTCATAAAGCACTTTTAGAGAGTTTGATTAAAACATTAAAGAATAACGGGATTTTAAACGAAGCACTTTTGGACAAAATCGCATCACGTAACGTAAAATAATTTAGGATGTGTATGGATAAAAATTTGAATCGTAAAACTCGACCAAAAGCGTGAATGAAATCCAGCCCTGGTAATTCTCTCGTAAGCGAGAACATCGGTCGACTCTGAAGGCGTGGAGCGGGTGAAAATGGCATGATAAACCGGAGAATCCCCCTAGGTCAACGATCAGGCCCTGACCTGAGACCAGACTTACTAGCTGACCTTATTTCCCAACGACAACCGAATGTCAAGGACATAAACTGGGAAGAACGAATAATTAAACTTGTATATACGACGTTCCGAGTGGTAGCAATTTTAAATTGCTAACGATCGGGGCGGCTCCCTGATTGAGTATTCAAGAGGAGAAAGTTCTCAAGTTTATTAATAGGTTTCCTGGTGGTTATTACATTAATTGTCAATTCGGGCACCGCAAGGAAATATAAACTAATTAATTTGCGCTCAGATTCGAATTTAGATATGGAGAAGGGGCAGCTACGGCGGCGGCGGCGGCGACGTAAGCAAGAGCAGCCAGCAAGCGACAAATACACAAGGTAAATTAATTATAAAAGGGACCGCAAAAGTTTAAAACAGTCTACCGCCAATGTTTACCATTGAAGTAGGCACTTACCTACAATGCTTGTTAATTAAGGTATTAGCAAAGTGCAAACGTTCAGTAAATGGAAGACTTCTTAAGTGAAAGGAAGATAAAAGACGCAGCTAAAAGCTTTAAAACGTACACACGTCATGTGTATGATGCCACGACCCAAGTGGAAATAAACAATGTTTGGGCCATTGGTTGCTTGTAATCATATTTGCCTGGCAAAGAACCTACTTTATAGTTTATTTTATATGTTGGAAAGCCATTTCCGCTTCAGTTGGCCCTTTTAACGATCAAAGGACAATGCGTGCGGTAAAAGGAATACATCCCATACGCTTCCGCTAAGTTAAACTAGTTATACATACACCATTGGTCTTTGCACATTTTGATCATGTATAGTTATGTCTGGTCCCTCTCGTCGATTTCCTCGTGCCAATCGTTCCCCGAGCCTGATAAGGCCAAACGTCGAAATACTTCTCGTAAACGTCACATTATTATGTAACATACGCCGAACGTAGGTTATCCGATTTAAAGTACCTTCGGTATGTTACGTCGACTCTACCCCCTTTGCCGTTCGCAACTTTTGAGAGGGTCACCTCTAATTTGCCATGAGTTATAGTGACAACTGACAATTTTATAGGTATACCTACTAAAATGTTTTTTTCCAATTTTGGCGTCCCAACCGACGCGACGAAGAAGGTTGAAATATTGTCATTAGCCATTGCGATAATAAATGAATTCAATACAAGTGATTCTAATCCGAGAATCTAGAAAATGGCATGAGGGTAACTAAAGTCTTGAACACTTAAATAATAAACAATAACAGTATTCTTATATTTTATGCTCCATAAGTCCACATCCCGATTGGAAATTTAGTACGCAATTAATACAAAGGGTGCTCTACCATTAAAAGCATAAAAGCAATATATTTATTTAAGGCACTTTAGTCTTCTAGTACCTGGCACGCTTAAACAATTTTCATTTAATTAATAAATTAATAAATGGACTAATTTATGTCAAACTTGCGATTTAGTAAGCAATTAATATATAGTTTTCTCTTGTAAGTTAGCAAAAAATCCTACAATCCTTGTTTTACTTCGAGGTTAAATACATTTTACGTATTTGGAGTTCCAGAGAAACGTTAAGCATCCCCAATTCCATTAAAAAAAATTCTGCCAAATTGGCGAAGCAATCATTTCCAAACTGTAACAATAAATTAGCAATAAATAAGCACATAACTGATGGTGTAATTAATCTGGTTATTAGGATTATGAGGATTTGAGATCGAAGAATTTGTAGATTTCTTATAAATAAGCACCTTAACAAAATTCGATGCATTCGATCCATGTTCGACAGTACCAAGTATTAATTTAATGAAGATATATTAAAATAAAAATCCCTAATAATGGGAACAAAGATTTAAATAATTATTATTTATGTTCGTATTTATTTATTTAAATTAGGAAGCATGGTAGGATGCCAATGTGAAATATGAAACATACTAAAATAACTGTTTTGCTTTTTCATTACCTTCAGTTTCATATGAAACACTTCACGACCCCACCTGTTATCTTGAAGAGGGCGTTCACTCCACCTAATGGGGTGAAATGCAAGATTGTGGTCAACTGAGTCCCCTTCGATACAAATTTGAGCAGGGATTTATAAAACTGTGCAAACTTTAGCTAGGATAAACACTAGTAATTTCTTTTACCACTTACAAAAACACGCATAAACGCAAAACCGTTTTCATTAGCTAATGAAGAAAGTGGTCATAATAGCGCCTTCCAACATGAGTGCTCGAACACGGCAATTAAATGTGAACCAAATTTCACCCCCTTTCAAGTCATTTCTTTTAAGTTTCCGGAAACTATCTTTTGCAAGCTGTAGTTCTAGTCCAGTCGATACAATGAAAAATAGGGGCTAGCTTTACAAAGTTCATGGAATTTTTACAGGTGGTTTGGGGGTACGTCAGAATGTATATTCTTCGACCATATGCTAAATTGGAGGGGGGCCAATAATCCCAAAATATTTGAACTTTTTTCAGTTTCTCGCTCATATCTCGTCAAGCTCGTCAATTTTCGTGCTTCAACTAAATAAAGACGTTCCTTGCCCCACAAGCAGCAGAGAGCGCAGCAGTATCAGCGCCATCAACCTCGGCAGTTAGGTAATCGCCCTTAGAGGTTCGTTTTTCTTGTGGAAGATTGCAAAAGTTTGCAAATGGGTGGATTAAGTTAGCTATTGATGGAAAAATAGTGTCTTATATAAGAGGTTTTCCCATTCCCTCTATAAAGAACCCTGCTTAGACAAAAAGGGTTGGTTTCTGTAATTGACCTAGATGATTGTTTTATTGATGGGAAAAGCCAAGTTAGGGTGTTTTAATAACGTACGAGAAACGATAAAATTTTTTTTATTATACCTGAATCACAATCTCCGTTTTAAACACTCAAATGCGTGCGAAAAAAGGCCTTTAAAACACACGTGCTTTAAAGTTGCTAAGTAATGATACTTCAAGTCCGACTTTTGAAACTGTCATCTGGGTGAAATAAAAAATCCTCTTAGATTAAACTCGTTGCTCGTGCGTAATTACTTGATTATGCACTTGTATCTTAATATACTATTATTAGTTTTCTATACATCAAGTTGTTTGAAAATCAAAAATGCATTATTTTAAAACAGTATTTTTTGGAATGCAATGTTTTGCTAAGGACCTTCCATCACGTAAGATTTTGTGTCGAGTTGATAACACTACTGCAATTTGTACAATTAACCCTTAATAAAATAGGTCGACAAATTTGGAGTTAGTACGAAGAAAGATATCTTAAATTTTTGCCTCGTATATTTTTCTTCATCAGACAATGTTCATGCTGACGAGGCTTCTCGACAATAGTATCGAGAAACAGAGTGGATGTTGGCAGATTGCACCTTCCAAAAAATTAAAGACGTTTTTGGTATGCCTGATATAGATTTATTTTCAAGCCGTTTAAATAAAAAATGCCCATGAGGGAGAGATCCAGAAGCGACTAAAGTAATATAATAATAATAATAATAATAATTGACTTTATTCCCATACAAAATGTTATACAGGAGCATTCACTACATGAAATATAAACAAAAAAAATTTTTTTAAAAGATATCTACAAGAAAAAACAAGAGGAGAAAAGAGACAGAAAGAAAGTGAATTTTTTAACATCAAAAAGAAATTTAATAGGGAAAGGGATTCTCTATGCACTAAACATACAGCCCTGAGTTAAAGTGTAGCTTTAGTTAATAAAATTTCATTTTTTTTTATTAAGTCAACAACAAAAATTTTGTACAAGTTTGATGCTTCCACGTTAGATTGGAGCGTTTTTACTTTTATGCCTTTGCTTTAGTGTTAAGAACACTTTATGGATCTCGCCACCAGCAAGGTATCCAATCTTAAAATCATTGCTTTGCTCTCTTTTAGCGGGACATCCCACCCTCTTGCAAAATACCTTTTCTTGGTAGCCGGCAAATTATTTGGGAAGCATTATTACACAAAGGTATACCAGGTAGGTCGGTGGAGATCTGTATAGCTTCAATTACAGATTCCATTTAAAACAATACAATAGTTGATTAAAACTTGTGGTGGCAATTTTGTTCTATCCGTAGTTGGAATCCTTTTAATGTGACTACTGCAAACGTATTAGAATTTTTGACTTATACCAATTTGAAAATTGTGCTTCTTACAGCAGCCTTAACACCTATATACAGCAATAGGGCAGATAGCTGGTCCAGATATGAGGTCAGACTTCCGCATCAAAAGATTTTGTAGGGGCGTTCTAAACATGCGACCACATACGCCTAGGTATTAAAGTACATGGAATCCTAATTTAGCTATAATTTATGTACGACTTCTTGTTAATCAAGACATTCCCCTGTCATTACTAACGCAGAAGCTGGTGGTTTTGTCGGAATAGGGTACTCACAAAGCGTCTGCAAGAAATATATCCATTGGTGATGTCAAAACAAAAACTATTTCGGTTAAAAAAAAGCGCTGTATCTGCACAAGAGTTGTGCACAATTTATACTTGTTTTTTGTGTGCAATCATATCATAATAATAATGTAGTATTAGAATCGTTCATTACTTTAATAACTTGCTGAATAAAGAAGAAGTTTTAGTTGTTGCATAATCTTTAAACATCTACATTATTTATTTACGAAACGAGGCCGAATATGATTAAGATCGTACTTCACTTCAGGTAAGTTCGTTTGATCTTGTAATTTTTTTTACATTTCGAGAAACTTTGTCTTACTTTGATCAGCTGTATTTCGGTTAATGTACTGGGTCTTAAAATTCGTTTCACCAACCAAATTTTAGTAAATTTAATGGTCTACAACTTTATAATTCACTATGATACAAAAAATATTCTTAATTTACGAGATATAAGCGAAAAACTCAAAAAGGTTCGAACATTTTGTGGTTTTTGGCCTCCCCTCCAAGTTAGCACACGGTCCTCCTTTTTCCATAAACGGAATTTTTTAGTGGTAGCATATTCCAAGTTATAAGTCTTTAAGTTTGCTCACAAAATCTCGTCTTCGGATTATTTGCCTCCAGAAATCTCACTTGTAGGTGAGGCCATCTCCTCTTAAAATTCACCCAACAAATTTTACTTCTAAGAAAAGTTTCAAGAATACTTAGTGGAAATTCATAAGGCCCGTGAAGGAATGCGAAGAATTGAGAATATATCCTGAGTGTGGATGTGCTAATTTTACTTATCTTAAAATTCATGATATTTTTAACTAATTACTAACTATATCAGTATAAATATAAACTATATGTTTATATTTAAAAAAACCGATCTCAATTATGCGACCATTAACTGTGTAAGCAGCACATTCACAGAAATCCTTAGGGGTGTTATTAAACCAATGACAGTTCAAACCTTCTTCTATTGAAAAAAACTCGTTAGCTAATAATAATAAATAGAAACAGTCTGTGTTGGAAATCGTTATAATGCACGTGAAAAGAGCATTGCCACAAAGATTAAATATTTAGCATGGTAATGAAGGTTATAATCCCACAAAAAGCTTCCGAACAAAATCAATGCGAAAAAAGTCAGTCTAGTCTAGCCAAACACAATCAAGGATGCGAATAATTCAGAAGTGAGGACAACCGGTCTATGAATCCCATTAAAGTTTTCTCTTCGAATTACAACTCAAACCGCACAAAATCGAACGAACATGACAAAATTCAACGTAACTTACCTCACCACGACTGTAATATTGAATCCTTCAATCTGAAACCAAAAGAAATGTGTAATTAACCCTTTCATGCATCGAACAAGAAAAACATAAATACAAGTTTTTCGCCTAGAAGCAATTTTAAAATATTCCAACATTTTGCAGCTTATATTGTCTTTGTGAAATGTCGTAAATAAATTCAAAGCAAGCTTTCTGTATTCGTACCTGTAGACTGTGCATAAAACTGCTGCAATAAATACAATGTGTATCATTGAAACTTGGTTTAATGCAAAATTTCATATTAAAATGGGACTATTGTTTATTTTACTGCATTTTTTATCAGAAAACCTAAATTTTCAATTGCAGGGGCTATTTATTCCCAAAACAGGATATAGTTGTGTTTATTAGAGGTAGGCAAATTCACTCCGGAATCAATTTCACTCTAAACCAAAGAATAAGTACTCTTTTCTCTAAACGTGAATTTTCCATGGGGCCAGTTCCTTGGTGTGCCCGACAAATTTTCCTTGCGAGAAATGCTCTGAGGGCGAACATTGTAAGCAAACTTTTTTTGTTTCTATGGGAGAATAACTTCAATATCTTCGAAATTAAGGGAGTAATTTGAATAACGAAGTTGAAGATGGATCTTCGAGAGCAAACCCTAGGTAATTTGACACCAACCTTCGGAAGTATCTGTGTTCTTAAGATAGAAGGCTAATTTTGTACTTATTGGAATAATTTATTGTTGTAATGCGGGTAGTATTATCAAGAATGGACGTAACAAATCTGTATTAGCACCGTTTAGTACCTTTAAATTACACAAACGACACGGTTATCGTAATTTAAGTTTGCGGCAAGTTACGGACGAAATAATTTAGAGGTTTACCACAATTAAATCTCATTTTGCACCTCTTAATTTTACACGATAAAACTCGGGAGCCTACCTCAACCTAAAGAAGCGTGAGTTATGTCAAAAAGGCGCCGCAATAAATAATTCAAGGTCTTGCGGAGAGACCTCACGTAGCTTCTTACTATGGCGTAATAAGGTAATTTCCCGGCGAGGTCCTGTGGTTAATCGCGGACGTTTTCCCACCATCCCCAACATTTAAAGATTGTGTAACCAATAATTGGTTATAAACGGATAAAGGGAGATATAATACCAATCAATCAACTTCGAGAGATTTGATTGCATTTTTCCATTATCCTGTAATAAAATGGGGAATAAAAACGTCATTAAAAGAATATAATTGGACACAACTCAAAATAGGCACCGATTCGGTCCAATCTAAATAACCGGATTAATTTAAGTTCGAGGGGGGAAAAATGTTATAATTTCCATTTCAAAACCGTAGTTATTCAAATTAATCTTAAGCCATCAACAAATAATATCTTAAGATCGTTATCAAACTTCGGAAAGTTAGTTTAAGTTGCGTATTTATCCATAAACATTCCCGGAGAAATTTCTAAGTTAATTAATTTTGAATTCCATTCGAAATTAGCGAATTCATATAAAAAGTTCTGCTGTAAAAATTAGGCTATTCTCAATTTACAATTAGAATCGCAAATTTTCATTTTGTTTAATTGCGTCCCGTAAACGGACGAGCTGGGGAAACACGGGGTCTACCCCATTCTCCCCGTTCCATGGTGGGATATCGGTGGTGTGAGAGTATCCCTTACCGAAGTAAATACGAACATCTCCGAGAAGCAACCATTGCTTCCAGCGAGCGCCCCGAAAGGACAAATCGATCTTTGTAGACCGCAGTTGCCAATAATAGTGGCATTCCAGGACTGTCGGAAATATGGCAACATTGTCTGCAAACATTGATTCTTTCCATTATAAATAGTACGCAAAAAATGCGTTCCTATATATCATCTCCCCCCAGACATGCTTTGTGGCCCGGAAATTTCATTTTATAACTTTTATAACGACGCTGCTAAATGATTTTCATTTCCTATAGAGTAACATATAACGTAGATTTTAATTAATTTTTTGACGAGCCCCACAAAAAAATTTTACATTTGAAGATTGCCGATGATGAAATCAACAGATTCAACTTGTGGGATTTTGCAGTTTATCGTGCTGACAGCTGAACAGCTGTACCATGTCGAGGGCACCACCTGTTCGTATAGAACTGAGTGGGATGCCTGACCTCAGGATGCGGCCGTCGGGACGCGATATCTGTCACCGCGACGCCTCAGAGGTGCTTTTAACCAATTATCTGCCTTTTTTCCCGGTAAAGCTTCCCTGTCACGCGAAATAAAGACGTTAACTCACTTTTACAAATATTTAAAGACGCGAAAAAAGATTTCATTGTGCAATTGTAATTAATACGCCTAAAAAGCAATTAGAGAGGAAATTTTTCGGGTAATAAATTAACGTAATGTACCGACTTCTGTTTATCCACACTTTGGCGTTAAAGATTACACAAGAGAACATTACCGACGATACACGTATAAAAATGCTATAAACACCTTCCATAAACCCATTTGAAAGCATATAAATTAGCTTGATATATACATTGCGGAAATAAAAGCAGTAAATAACACAGGATATTAAAATACAAGAAAGCAAAATAAAAATTAGTAATACATTTGGTATATGGCGGATTGCGAGAAACATCAGCAAAATGTTTGCACGCAATGTTGGAAGAGCCGTTCCCCACGCCAGCGTAAAATTCGACATGAGAATTTTGCGCGCCCTGAATGTTCACCCATTGAAAGTTTTCCCCCAAGAAATATCTAAGGTTGAGAGGTCATGGGATCGAACCCCTGTCTTTTTATTTTCGGGTTGTTGTCAAATTGCGGGAGCATTCCCATCAGCATTCTAAATCCCAGCTCCTGAGAAAACTCGACCCAGATAAATTCGTTCATTAAGGAAACTTACCCTCAAGAAACATTCGAGTCTTAGCCAGAATGCAATGAGGCATTTTCGTTTTAGTTCTAAGTTAAGCTAGCTACATTACGTTAACAATTGTAGTGGAGAATTTCCTTAGACAAATTCCCTTGGTGCTCCATAAGACGAGCTTCCTGGTGACGAATGTTCAGTCTGATTTCTGAACGATGTCAACTATTCCGTTGGGAATCCACTCTTCTACAGACGGTTTCGACTAAGTACGACACTCTTATTCTCGAAATGTCTCGAATACTTTGAGTATCTTTGATGCTGATCTTTAGGTCAAATCTCAAGGGAGTTTTTTTTCTTTTTGCATTCGGTAACTCATAGCTCTTGCACCTCAACCAAGAAAAATCTTGACGATTAATGTGCGCATGTGCCGATTGCGCAATGTCATATTTTTATGGAGAAATTTTTTGGAATTTTAACTATAGATGCTTCTAGTAAAGACAAGTATATCGCATATTGTAAAAATCAGATGTGCGCCTGCGCATACTGCGCAATGTCAACTTTCTTATTCATAGAGATATTTTTTGAGATTTACGTGTGAAATCTGTACAATTCAAATTTTCATTTTGTATTTCCATAAAGAAAATTGTATGCGTTTTCTAATCACGGCATCTGAGACTGAATTTATCAAAATTACACATTACAGGGCGTGGCTCGTTTTGAAATATTTATATATATATTTATATTTATAATATCTGAATATTTTAAAAACATGCATTTATGTGGGAAAACGTTCACAATACCAAAAGCATTGATTATTGCTACCAGAATATTTCAATAAAATGAGTTAACTTGCAATAAATGAGGTTTTGAAAGATCAGTTCTCAAGTTAATCGCCCCGATGGGTTGGAGCACTACCAGAGCAATGGAATTTATTTATTCATTCGATTACTAATCAGTGTCAGTTAACAAATTTTGTACCAGCACATTCTAAGAATGGTTCATCTATTCAATTTGCTACATACAGGTGGAGGATTTAGAAATACAACAGATGATATGTTTAATAAGGAAGGCAACTTAGATTTAGTGTTGTCCAAACAACAAAAATCATACTTCGATTATTAAATAAATTTGATTTTATGTTAGTAAAGTTGAAAATAAGATTCCACAGCGCACCAGTACTTACGATCGTTAAAAAGTACGCAAAAATATTAGAGAAATTTCAGATACAAAAAGGATGAAATAACTAGTATTACATAATTCCGAGCTATACACTTCTCCGGGAAGAAAGTGTTTACAGTTGTCACAACTACAACCTTAATTACAATTTTTTTCTCTCTACGTACAAATTTTGACTAATGCACACTACGCATAGCAAATTTCAACACTGTATAATTTAAATTCAAAAATATTTCCATAACATGTAATTACTTGACTAAAATAATACTTACCTAACTTTTTAATTACTTTACTGTCTACAGTAATTAAATTCAGAAGTTTATAATGAAATTGTTAAGTATTTAAAATAGAAATTCTCCAAGTTTTGTTTTAAAAAGTTAATTACATTCGGGAATGATTTTTATTGCTTATTAAATGGGTGCACTTTGAAAGCTGTTAAAACATTTAACTTCTTTTAGTACCTATGGGCTATAATTTCGTCAAATAAATTTTACACGCCGGAGAACGGAGTTCACGTAATTTATGTTTTTGTTTAATTGTATACAATTGTGGAGTTCGATGTATTTTACTATCGATTATTGTCAACTTGTTGTCACAGCCCCAGTTATAATTACAGAAATGTAAAAGAGGGTTTAAAAATCTTACCACGAGGTCAAACAGTTTCATTTTCACGTGTCAAATGGCATATTTATGGATTGACTACAGAATTAGTAAGCCAATCCAATGCTTACTACGTTTAAGGTGGCGTTTACAAAAAGTGCAAAAGTTGCCTCGCGATTTCCTCAATAACTTTGTTTCGAGGTAAAAAAAATGAACTTCTGTTAACGACCGATGGTTGCTTAAAGGTTTAAACTTGTGAATGAAGTTAAATTTTATAACAAATTATTATCAGTGTGTGATAAAAATGAAAGATATATATTTTATATGGGTGTTTTTCAAGAACTTCTTTCCTAAATAACGGCGAAAGTACAGGAATTAGCTAAATAACTATTGTTTCATGCAAATGTCGGAACAATATATGCCTTGCTGGAAAAACTATAGGCAGTGTAGTGCGTAACTTGCAAGGTTCCATCAACCAAATTGCTACAAATGCAGACGCAGTAGGGTATATGCTTTCTGAGGAAAAAACCAAAGCGATGCATTTTTGTAGGCTTCGTAAACCTCATTATGACCCTGTAACGTTTTTAAATGGTCAGGTAATAAGTGTACCCAACGAAATTAAATTTTTAGGACTCACATTTGATAGGGAATTAAGATGGACCAAGCACTTGGAAAACCTACTAACATCAAGTACGAAATCGTTAAACGTTTTAAGAGTACTATCACACCTCAAATGGGGGGCTCATCCTAAATCCCTTCTCGATATATATAAGGCATTGATCCTGTCACGCATTGATTATGTGTGCTATAGTTATTCCACATGTAATTCCACGTTGCTGAGTAAACTGGACAAAATTCAAAACCTAGCAATTAGGTATTCCCTTGGGGCCTTTCCCACGAGTCCCGTCAGTGCTCTCAACGTCGAAGCGAATACTCTACCGCTTGCTCTTCGTCGAAAGCAGTTAATAGTCAACTCTATCTGAAAGTACGTCTGAACGATAAACATCCAAATTATAATTTAATGACTAATAGAACAAGACCTACACGTTTATATAAAACTCAAGGAGAAAGAGCAAGACAATGTATAGAGGAATTACATTTGCAGGACGGTAACATTGTAGACCTCACGAAGGTGGCTGTGAAGCGAAGTGTGTATGAGCGATGGCAGGAGCAGTGGACGCGGACCGATACATCATTGAAAAGAGTTAAACCAAATATTGGGCCACTATTTTTACTAGACATGGAACGGTTGCACTCGACAAAGCTGTATCGGCTCCGGTTGGGACACACTGCTCTAACGCACAGTTATTTGCTGAAGGGTGAAGTACCACCCTTGTGTAATAGATGTGGTGCCAACTTAACACCTGAGCACATACTCTGTACCTGTGCAGCGTACCAAAACGAGCGCGATCTCTTTAAAATTAATGTGATATGGGAAACCAATTTTTCTAGTCAGGATTGCTGTCAAAGAATATTAAGATTCATACGAGGTATCGGAATTTTGATTGAACTGTGATAGGAATTTTGATTGAACTGTGATAATCTGTGATATTAGTATGTACATAAATGTTGCCTAGTTCTTGTTTCGTCTTATACGTCTGTATCTTTGTCTATAGGTCGATAGGCAAATGGCCTCAGCAGCCGAAGCCTTAGGTGGGGTTTTAGTGGGTAATCCCAGCAAACGGGAGAGCCCCACACTACTCTGGAATTTCCTTGCAGAGTGTGCATAAGGTGCATTTCCCCACCTATACAAAAAAAAAAATTATATATTGGAATGAATGTTATTTCAACCAAAAATGTATACCCAGAAGGAAGTTACTGTGGAAACAAATTTCCACTTTTTCAATGTAAACGCCACTTTAATAGCGTTTCATTATGGGGATGATTTTACTATTGTTAAACAGACACTACACTTATAAGCAGAGCTGGGCAGTATTCGATTTTGTAAATACTTTTTAGTATTCAAATCCTTTAAAGTATTCAAATACTTTGTAATTAAATACTTTTATGGAAGCAACTCAAATACTTTCACAAATATTTAGTATTCGAATACTTCGCAAGGTATTTGAATACTTTGAGAAGTATTCGAATACTTCGCATAGTATTTGAATACTTAACCTTTCTATTTTTATCAAAAATCGACTACTCCAAAATTTCTCGGGAAAACACTTTTTCTTATTAATTTTGGTGCGTAGAATCCAAAACAATTCGTACTTTTTCGATGAGACTTCTCAATCAAAAGTTATAGACTAGAAACCAACTTCGAAAAAAATTCAAAGGGCTTTAACTTTTGATCCAGTAGCCCAATCTTGGAACTGTTTGAAATTATGGATTCTACAGGCCGTATTCTATAAGAAAATGATTTTTCCCGGTCGATCTGAGACAATTTTTTTTTCTGGACAAAAAAAAGGCAGGCCTTTTTTTACCAAAAATCGACTGCACCAAAATTTCTCGGGAAAACACTTTTTCTTATTAATTTTGGTGCGTAGAATCCAAAACAATTTGTACTTTTTGGATCAGACTTCTCAATCAAAAGTTATGGACAAAAAACAAATTTCGAAAAAAAAATTCAAAGGGCTGTAACTTTTGAACTAGTAGCCCAATCTTGGAACTCTTTGAAATTATGGATTCTACAGGCCACATTCTATAAGTAAATTTTTTTCCGGGTCGATCTGAGACAATTTTTTTTTCGGGCCTCAAAAAAAGGCAGTGTAAAACCTTCCTTTTTTACCAAAAATCCACTGCACCAAAATTTCTTGGGAAAACACTTTTTCTTATTAATTTTGGTGCGTAGAATCCAAAACAATTTGTACTTTTTGGATCAGACTTCTCAATCAAACGTTATGGACAAAAAACAAATTTTGAAAAAAAATTCAGAGGGCTGTAACTTTTGAACTAGTAGCCCAATCTTGGAACTCTTTGAAATTATGGATTCTACAGGCCACATTCTATAAGAAAATTGTTTTTTCCGGGTCGATCTGAGACAATTTTTTTTGGGGGCCTCAAAAAAAGGCAGTGTATAACCTTCCTTTTTTACCAAAAATCGACTGCACCAAAATTTCTCGGGAAAAAACTTTTTCTTATTAATTTTGGTGCGTAGAATCCAAAACAATTTGTACTTTTTGGATCAGACTTCTCAATCAAAAGTTATGGACAAAAAACAAATTTCGAAAAAAAATTCAAAGGGCTGTAACTTTTGAACTAGTAGCCCAATCTTGGAACTCTTTGAAATTATGGATTCTACAGGCCACATTCTATAAGTAAATTTTTTTCCGGGTCGATCTGAGACAATTTTTTTATCGGGCCTCAAAAAAAGGCAGTGTACCTTCCTTTTTTACCAAAAATCGACTGCACCAAAATTTCTCGGGAAAACACTTTTTCTTATTAATTTTGGTGCGTAGAATCCAAAACAATTTGTACTTTTTGGATCAGACTTCTCAATCAAAAGTTATGGACAAAAAACAAATTTCGAAAAAAAATTCAAAGGGCTGTAACTTTTGAACTAGTAGCCCAATCTTGGAACTGTTTGAAATTATGGATTCTACAGGCCACATTCTATAAGTAAATTTTTTTCCGGGTCGATCTGAGACAATTTTTTTTGCGGGCCTCAAAAAAAGGCAGTGTATAACCTTCCTTTTTTACCAAAAATCGACTACACCAAAATTTCTTGGGAAAACACTTTTTCTTATTAATTTTGGTGCGTAGAATCCAAAACAATTCGTACTTTTTCGATCAGACTTCTCAATCAAACGTTATAGACTAGAAACCAATTTCGAAAGAAAATTCAAAGGGCTGTAACTTTTGAACTAGTAGCCCAATCTTGGAACTTTTTGAAATTATGGATTCTACAGGCCACATTCTATAAGAAAATTTTTTTTCCGGGTCGATCTGAGACAATTTTTTTTTCGGGGCTCAAAAAAAGGCAGTATATAACCTTCCTTTTTTACCAAAAATCGACTGCACCAAAATTTCTCGGGAAAACACTTTTTCTTATTAATTTTGGTGCGTAGAATCCAAAACAATTCGTACGTTTTGGATTAAACCTCTCAATAAAAAGTTGTGGACAAAAAACAAATTTCGAAAAAAAATTCAAAGGGCTGTAACTTTTGAACTAGTAGCCCAATCTTGGAACTATTTGAAATTATGGATTCTACAGGCCACATTCTATAAGAAAAATTTTTTTCCGGGTCGATCTGAGACAATTTTTTTTGAGGGCCTCAAAAAAGGCAGTGTAAAACCTTCCTTTTTTACCAAAAATCGACTGCACCAAAATTTCTCGGGAAAACACTTTTTCTTATTAATTTTGGTGCGTAGAATCCAAAACAATTCGTACTTTTTGGATCAGACTTCTCAATCAAAAGTTATGGACAAAAAACATAGTTCTGAAAGTGATACTTTTTTTCATGAATATATAGTTTGATTCAAACGAATTCATGAAAAAAGACACTTTCAACACGTGTTGTACACGAAATTTTCTTGCATATAAATTGAATAATATCACTGATCGGACTAAACGCACAATAAACATCGTGAAAAAAGTAACACTTTCCATACAATTTTTTGAGAAAAAAACTCCGGTAATTTGAACGCTATGCAAAAAAGGTTTTTTTTTCTTTTTTTTTGTTTTGTCATGAAAGGAATATTGTGTTCTTAACGCATGTACCGAGTCTGTTGAAAAACAAGTTTTTGAAGGCCGCCGGTTATGTTGTAAAGTTAGAACAAATTTATACGTTTTTCAGTTTTAGAATTGTTAGTTAATACTTTACTTATTTTTGTGGTCTGTTCATACGTTTCGTTCGCCTTTACAAATGTGGCATATTTAAATTTACAACTTCCGTGTCCTTTTTTTTATGTATACATAAAATTAGTTGGTTTTCAAGAAAAATCTGTCTTCGCTTGTCACCCTAATTTTCAAATTTATTATTATGCGTGACTATGCAAAGGAGCCGCCCGCATGCAGTCCTTTGCGATAGTTTTGCCACCCATATGGGTACAATAAAGGTTTCTTTTTCTTTTTAGGTATTATTTAGTCCACTTATAAGATTTAAACAGGTGCACTTTGTCCATATTCGAGGTAGATCGAGTACTAAATGTCCTAACTTTGGCAACTAACATTGTAATTGAAAGTTTTTCTCCTTATGTACCAATAATGCATATATTAATTAAATAAATAGTGTAGTGTTCTCCGTAAATGTAGATTTACACCTATTTTAGTGGACAAAGAGCGGTTTAGCTCGAACCGGCTACCAGAGCTTTCGAAAATTTTCAAATTAGCAAACATGTTTAAAATGCTGATTGGTCTGTAGTACTGATACTGCTAGAGTCTCCAGATTTAAAAACAGGCGTAACGTTAGTGTTTTCCCAAGTATGGAGAAACATTAGTAGCCAATGCAAGATTATACAGCGATATTCATTTAGAAGTAGACATAGGGATTTGTGCGTATTGCTTTCCCTATGTCTACTTTTAAATGACAAAAACCCTTCTGAAGGGCGTCTAATTTTATGCGCCCAAAATAGCCTCTTAAAACAAATGAAGATCTGACTTTGAATTAATTCATTGGCTTCCGTATTTTTATTTTCGTTCGTGTGCGATGTATTCAACTGAAGAAAAAGTTGTTGTCAATTGGTATAGTGCCGGTAACGGTTTAACGAGCGTAAGAGACTGTGTTAATCACTTTAAAATTTGTGGTTGTTTAAATGCAATACAAATAAGACACCGCAAACAACCCTCAGTTTTAACGAAGGATATGAAACTGAACGTTTTAATTTTTGTGGAAGAGAATCCCATAAGAAACTTAACGGAAATAGCGACCGAATGTAATATCTGTTTATCATAACCTGTTTTTGTCATTTAAAAGTAGACATAGGAAATCAATACGTCTACTTCTAAATGAATAACACGGTACATATACACGTTAAAGTTCAGAGCAAACACAAAAGGACAGTCCCTCGTAAAAAAAAGCTGGAATAAGATCAGGACCTGATGTGTTACAATTTTTTAAGTTGCTTATAGCTGTAGCTTGTTACACTTTCGATATGGATCACTGCTACATTATTATAGTCATAGAAGTCGGTAACATCACTATTTGTTGATGTTGAATAGACACCTCTAATCAGTAATCAGAATCACTATTAGTTTAGTGTACGAGGTACGTTATTGACTTCGTTAAACGCCGTAGCTATCAACCCATTTAAAGTTCTTGTCATTCTTTTATGTTTGTATGTAACTTTTTTAAGTCGGGATCGATTTCCACATTCTGTAGTTTCCTGGATGTAGTTGAAGGTTATAATTGGCTGAATATTCCTGTCTCTACGGTCCCTGATCCCCATACAACTAACTTCTGAACTTTTACGTACAGCAGCAATAAATTACTAGAAATGTCAAGTCAGTCCAATGCATTCCCATATAAACAAAAAATTACAAATCGATATAGTTGCTATGTAACGAAATTATCTGTGTATGAATGCATTGGAGAGTAAGTACATGGTTCGAAGTCGATAGTAATGGAAAAGTAGCTCTCATTTCGCTAATATAACCATTGAGGCGCAGTGTTGAATTTTCGCGAAACTTTTCTCATTCTTTACTAAAATAAACATGCAAATCTAAAATGTGTGTTGAATTAAACGTCACACATACAATAAGTTCCCGTTTCTCCCAGTTTTAGTATTTGCACAAGGATTGCATCAGGATATAGAATTGCAAATGCGGCATTCCACCTAATGCTATACTACTATGTAGACTACATACCTCATTTACGTAAAGTCGTAATTCAAACTACACGAAACGTTCATTTGCTCGTGTCTTACACTTTTATTTATGTGCCGATGATGTGCGTGTACAATTAAATTCGAAACCAGTTGAAATATGGGCGGCAATAAAATTTGTGTCGATTTTCCCTTTTCTTAATTTAAAAGGGACGCAGGAATTTTGAATTTTTCATCGCCGCTTGTAAGGGTGGGAGGGGGTAAGTAAACTCGGATTAATTGTCACAGTCTCTCTCTCGTAATGGGAAACGAAATATAAAACAGTCCCGAAACTCATTACGCGCGTTTAAATACTTTCTTCTAACCTAATTGTTGTCAATTTAGTCTATAATTTAACGAATGTCAACAAGGGCAATAAAATTAATTAAATGTGAAACGGTTACAGCATTTCTTGATCAATTATGCACCCAATGAAACAGTTCCATTAGTTAATTAGCAAATGTAAAATGCGAAGGCACAGAATTGCTCATCGTTAATTAATATGATAAAATTCCCTGTTTGCCTACGATTACTGTAAATTATACAAAGAAGTTCCGGACTATGCAAAGTAAATTATTAACATTCATAAACGAAAACTTCTCCCTTACACGACGCACCCCCCTCAATTCGCCAGTTTTAATACCTAACTTTATTTCGAATAAAATTTCCATTCGTTTCCTCTTCTTTTTACATAAAATTGCTTCTTTTTCGAAGTTCGCCCCGCGCATGTACTATCCAATATTGACTTGTCTCGACTATTTTTTTTCAACGTACATGCCAAAATTTTTAATACCATCAGTTAATAATGATATTGAAGATGCATTGAATACAACGGTTCCACTTCTCTCGGAGATTTACAAAACTGACATGTTTGAGTCCTCAACGAGGAACTAATACACTCCATAATTGCATATTCCCGAAAAAAAGTTAATCCGATTTCGTCTTCTTTTTCATAGTGGTAATTCTAGTGCAGATTATCCCCTTTGTGATACGCATTTGTTTTGAAGCAGATCTTCGACCTTTGCGATGTAACTTGGACTCTGTAATTTTCACAGTTTTTGTACACCAATTTTAATTAAATTTAACATAAACGGAAAGGTCGACGGAAAGTAAGAGAGGTATTGCATTGGGGTAATAAAATCATCCCCCCACTTTTTTGACGGAAATACACGTTTTGAAGCACCAGGAATCCGAATCCAACAAATTCTCGATTATGCCGGTCTGTCGGTACGCGGTACAAATGTACTCTCATTTCCGGTTAAACGAATTAGAACCAAATTTGGTACACATATTCTTAACATAAAAGGGCAGAATCGCCCATGCACAGATATACCAATATAGCGATTTTTTAAATATGCTGTTAGGACCACTATCAGTAATGTATATCCAATTTTGCCGTTTCGAAAGACTTGTCGCAGCACTCGAAAAATCGCCAAATTTTCGCACACGTTTAGTTGAAAAATATGTTTTATGCGTTTTTAAATTAGACTAAAATTGCTACAATGGGGGTTTACAGTATATAGTTGAATTCCGCAGTTCTAATTTAATAAGCGTGTACCTGAAACCATAAAACATTTTTTTGGACAGTAAAAGTTTATTTAAAAATAGAGGCTGATTAGCAAAAAAATAATGAACATGTGCGGTTTTAAAGGTTTATTCAAAACGATATGATTGTGGCGGGCTCTGTGACGTAATAAGCCCGACCAATCAGCTCCTAGAACCATTCAGATGACATAACGACTTGGCAATATTACAGGAGAAATGGCATTTATAACTTGCGTCATCTGTCACAGCCACTTGTCACTTTCGTGCTAGATGCAGTTAAACATCTCTCTCAAAACGTCAAATGTGACAAACGTCAGACCCTCGCGTAAGGTTGCCAGCTCACTTCTACGTGATTGGTTGTAGGTTTGTGACGTATTTAGTCTGAAGCGTTTCAAATTCGGACTAAAAACACAGCTTTTCAATAATTTATTTTGGGTTTATTTTACTCGCAAATAAAAATTGAGGACACACGGGTCTTTTCATTTTTAGTGTACTTTGTGGATCAGAAATAAAAAATGAAGGCGGGATGACCCCATTATAGGTCACAAACAGCTCTGTAGGTTCAATACTTACCGAGCACTCCAAAAATTGACAATTTTAAGATTTAAAGAAAATTTTAAGATTTGGTCAATTTTCCACCCCGATATCAGGAAAATACTCATTTTACGGGAAAATGTAGCAAATTAGCTTTAATTTAAGCACACAACGACGTCTCTATAGGCAATATAGTTTATTCGCAAATCTTAAAAATCCAAAAAAAAATTGAGAAAACTGAATTTTCCGCAAATTTGCTCTGCTTAGTTCTCACAATGATTTAAGGATGGTTTGAAAGGAAACACCATGTACAGTGGGGTCCAATTTCGGTGGAATTAAATGGGCAACTTTCTTATCAGCGCAGATAAATCAAAACGGGTTAGGTACTCGTTACCGCTCTTATATGCTTATTCCTTTACCCTTGCCAAAAATAAGCTGCCGTCTTTGTTATTCTCCTAGGGTGAAAATCTGAAAAATGGCAGATTCCTCCAATGCGGTGTAACTCCTTCATGTTTGAAGCTAGAACAAATCCGCTTTAGCATTAGTCAGGCACTTTTTAACGTAGAAATCAATGCCGTCAGTCGTTTATTTCTAGTTAGTAACTGCGCTGTAACTCAAAGTTGATTTTTTTCAAAATGGAAATTATAGTTGGTCATGGTTTAAAAGATTTCTTGTTTTGCGAACTTTTCGAGAATGTATAATATGGCATACTTATTTTCAGAAGCTCTCTGCAATAAATTTTGTTTATTATGACATTTTGTCTGAAAAAAAAATCAATAAATATAGTCGCCTATGAAACACTTGAAAGATAAGGTTGATCTATATTTAAGGAAAACAGTAAACAAAACTAACTGATATTGAATAAAATCTACAAATATTTTTTAAAGTGCCCTCCTTTATGGAAAATGCACATGTTGCATCTTTCATTTTTCAAAAACCACCACAAAATGAAATCCAATGGGTTTAGGTCGGGCGAACGTGCAGGAATTTTATTGGCCCCTGCGTTCCCATCCAATTATTAGGTACGAGATCATTTAAATAATTTCAAACAATGAACTCTGAACTGGAGCACCGCCTTGCTCAAAAATAACCAGTCGCCTCTTTTCTAAAAGAGTGCATTCGAGTAAATCTTCCAAATTGTGCTCTAATGTTTGGATATATCTTTCACATGTAAGTGCCTTTCAAAATATAATATTTTAAACTATGTCGTTTTGGGCAACACCAAAAATAACAAGCTACAGCTGTCAAGTGTTTTTCATAGGCGACTATTTTTTTTTGTTTATTTTCAGACAAAATTTCTTATAGAGAACTTATTGTTGACAATAGGTACGACATATACATTTGAGGAAAGCTCGTAAATCAAACGATGGTCAAGTATAATTTCCATTTAAAAAAATCAACTTTGAGTTACAGCGCAGTTACTATAAGGGCTATAAACAAACAACTGACGGCATTGATTTCTACGTTAAAAAGTACCTTAATAATGCTAAAGCGGTTTTGTTTCAGGATTGAAATCGCCTTTTATGTGGTCCACGAGTTCAGTTAAAGAGAACTGACATTATTGCCTGTTGTTCGGATAAGAACACTCCATACTCTATTTTTTGGCTCAAAATGCCCTCTTTTTGAGTCGGTTTAGATTTGTACAGTTCGATGCGGCATATATTCTGGTACCTAGCATCAGCTGTAATTAGATTATCTACAGAAGCAGGACGATGCATAATTTGTTGGGCCTCATAATAACATTGAAAATGTTTATGGTTTCGTATCCTGCTTCGTATATGTGGGTATAAAGTTACGAGTTTCGTTCAAGCAGAAAAGACAACGGTGTCACATCACATCATCTTTTTCTTCTCTTACAGTTGGCCTAGTTTTGGCTGGTGTCTCCGTGTGGTACGATGATTGTTCTGTATATTCTGAACTGGTCAATGGTGCTGCGCGCTGTTTACTTACTTCAGTATGTACTTCTACTGGGACAGTTATTACGTGATTGGCCGTTGCGTGTGATGAGATATCAGCTGTCATTTTGGTGCATTTATTAGCAATATGCTCCAGTTCTTTACATTTGAAGCATTTTATGTGTTCGTTAGAAAAATTCGATGATTGTCACCTTCAAAATTAACTATGACTGTGACTATGCTAACAGAAAAGGTTTCAGAAGTACAGATTTAAATAAATGTCAAGAAACCAGAACCAAATGTTAGAAATAGAATCAACTTCCAAAACAGGGTTTTTGGAGATTTAGAGGCCATGGCGACAAATCTACCCTTTAGGTTATTGAGGGTAAGTTTATAGCGTCCAAGATTTTTTAAAATCTCATGATGGTGTAGCACATTTTTATGCTTTGTTTAGATATATACCTCCGTATGGGGTCACAAATCAAACCACCGTTTTCATCAAAAAGTAATTCCCTAAAATATGCCGTAATATGCAATAATGTCGAATCGAAATAAAATTTAATAATAATAATCGAAGCATGGAAGAAATGAAAAATAAAACGTAACGATAATATAGTGGGTACTTCGATCGCGGATTGAATTTGAACTGAAATGAACCTTTCAAAAAGGAAATGCTGCCATAAAACAAATTATATACGCAAATTCGATTATTCAAATCCTCTTGAAATTTATTTCGCATTTCCCTTAAAAGAAGCTATATTTAAGAAATGCAAATAACAATCGTTTGGTTTAAGAGAGACGTAAGATGAATCGAAAGGATATTCCAGTCCCTCTCCTTTCAGGTTCTTCTTTCTCTCCACAATCGATTTATCCCCTATTTCGAATGATTATTGAGCCTGTGTCAAGTGTAATCCAGTCCCTTAGTTTATTTTATTCGATCTACCTTCTTCTTATAATCCATCTCGCTCGGTTCAATTTCAATATCGAGTGCCGTCTTTCGTTCTCAACCCTCGTGACAGAAGCACAAATATAATGCCGATTCAGTTACAAAACTAATTTGGACAGAAAACCAAATTTAATCATTTCTCTGAAGTTGCTTTCATTAGCAATAGTCTGCCAACTTCACAAAGAGATAAATAAAGAATAACATTAGTCGGAATTGGAATAACACGTTATTAAATTTTAGCCGGAGTTTGAGTTTGTCCAGAACTACAAAAGTAGATACTTGAGTTTATATTAAATTCCGAAATAAGGATATTTTCCCTCCATTTAATTATGTTTCTTTCGGTTTTTATTTTTTAAGATTGTATATATTGCGAAATGGCGGTGGAAAAAACGCAAAGAATTTTTCTAATTATTTACTGCCGAAGAGACTACTGCTTACTTACTTGCACTCAAAGTAGCATAGAGCACTTATACGAGAGAGCAGGCGGAAAATCGTCGCTCTCAGCTTTAATTAAAAATTATAATTAACTAAAATCTAATTAAAATCATAAAAATTAAAAGGAAATTATACTAAGCTACAACTACTTTATACTTTACAATTGAGGGGTGTGGTGTTGGGGTGAACAAACTTCTATATCGACCTGCCTGGGGCTTTTAAGAAGCAGGGAGAGTTAAAATTTTTGCCTCTTTTCACCCTCGACTTCCATAAAATCTTGAAATAACTTTCAGTGACACAAAATGGAAGAAGAAAATGAATTGTCGTTTTCACTCTTTCTCTCCTTAATTACATCTCGACTCTTTCCCTTTATATTTAACAAATTAGTCTGTCTTTTGACGGCCTGTTTAACCCGGTCGCAAATTAAGCGAACGCCTTTTATGCTTACGCTTATGATCGAATTATAAAATTTATGAGTTCTAACTACATTTACCGTCCTATAAAAGGCACTATCAACTTTGTTTAAAATTTTTAGCTAAATTGAAAATAAATCGTTCGCGTTCGCTCTACCGTCGATGACTTCATTTAAATAATGATTGCCTCTCAAACAGAATTTCGCATAAAATCCCCTTTTTTGTTAACGGCAAAAAAAGATTAATTAATTGTCGTATTTTATAATCTGACGAATTTCAAAACTTTTAATAACCAATAATTGACAGATTACTTTGTCGAGCTTTTATGGGGAGTCGAAAAAAAACGCAATCAAATTTAAACACGTTATTTTGCATGGCAAAGAAGTTGTAAATTGTAAATTAATTAAATTTGTCATTTTTATTACCGATGCTAAGAAAAATTGCGCGCTGTTTAAATTGAAAGGACGTTTAATTAATTTTTACCGCCATTTTCTAAATCGTTCTAAAAATTGCGCAACGTCCATAATTCATTATGGCATTCGATTACGGTAGCTTTATGGTCAAATTCGCAAGGTAGGAAGCACCATTATTGTACTATCAGTCACAGAGAATGTTAATTAGTTAATGATTGCGTATTTTGCTAAGGTTCAATTCTACCTTTAGATTTTTATGAATTTCTTTAAAAAATTTTAGTAATTAGGTAATTAGGAAATCGGGTATTTTAGTTCATTCATCCAACTCAAACAAGTTTTTATATTCTTTGCAATAGGATTTACTGGATTTTGCAAGTAGCAACTTTTCCTCTGTTTCTCCAACAAACCACTGAATGGACGGTGTACCTTATTTTTCAATCAGACTAACTTTATTTCTAAATTAGTATATTAAGGGACAAGTGTATAATCAAGTTTTTAAAGCACGAACTTTAACGACCAATTAATAATTATTAACGCGATTCTTATAGTATTTTATTTATTATAGCTGCAATATAATTTAATAATAAGAGAAATAAAAATGAAATCATATTCACGTTATACTCGAATAAATTTCTAATTAAGTGGGGGGATTATTCGTAATTCCATGCTTGCCATGGAAATATCACTTGACGTTTGCTTATAAAAATTACCGTCTTTGTAAATAAAATGTTCAGTGGCTTGTTACAGAAGCAGAAAAAGTTGGTACCTAAATCTAAATGCAAAAGATATGAATAATAAAATAAAATAATATGAAAAGTTTTTGGCGTGGAGGAATAGGAAGTTGATTCCATGATCCTCCCCTACACTAAAGCCTTACGTATAGATCATATCAGAATTTAAGGTTATCATTGATTTAGTTGATAGTGTTTGGTGGACTTAATTGGTTTTATTTGTCATGATTAGCGTCTATTATGGTTTGAACTTGGATAATCTGCTTGATCCCGTTGGCTGCTCCTGAATTTTTGCTCTCGATAGGAAAACCCTAGTGGGAAACAACTTTAAATTTTTGGTGTAGACCCCTCGGAATTAATTTGAATTAACGTGAATTAATTAGAATCATTTATTTATTTTTGCCTTTATTTTTGAGTGAGCGGGGTTTCAGTCAAGACTGCTCTACCAACCCACTATACATTTACAAATATCCATGCCCGAACCCGGATTCCAATCAGGGACCCTTAGTACCGTAGTCCAGCTTCAACTGAACTGCGCGGTACGGGCCAGTGACGTGAAATAATTCTTATTAGCGTAATTAATTTGAATTAATTAGAATTAATGAGAATTACAGTGAACTAACGAGAAATAATTTATATTTAAGTGAATTATTCTGAATTGACGTGAATTAATTTGAATTTGTTTGCATTTATATATCACTTCCAACTAACTAAATCAGATTCATCTGAATCTTTAACATTAGAAGTTCCAGCTACGTAACTTAAATTAGGGGTGCTAGAAGGTTTCAATCCCTCACCCAAATTCCCAATTAATGCAGAGGTTTTTCCCAATAATTGACTACGAGACTTATTTTATCTCTTCTGGAGTGTCACTTTCCAGAGGAACACGATTAATACGACCTAATAGATGAACCTTTGGGTTCGTTCTCGGGTTCGTTAAACTCCTTAAGTAAAGTGACGAGTAAGTTTCTATCTCTTTAATTTCATTTTCTAAATCCAGGGGTAATTAATTTACTTGCCCAAAGATTCTAATTGAATTAGTGAACGAAGACTACTCCTCATACCGTTATTATCATCTTAGTAGAATGAACACCTCTAATTGTAACTTCATAGTTCAATTCATCCTACAATAAGTGATGAACATCCATCTTTAGCTTTGCCATTATAAATCAATTCCAAAAAAACCCAAATTACACAATTTCCAAAACTTTCTAACAACGGAACAAAAAATATAAGCATACAAACAGATTTAATAAGAGATAAAGGAAAATACAGAACAGTGGTCGTAGAAGAAATAATCCCAGCACGTTGAGGGCGCCAAATTGCCACCGCCTCACCGTTCAATGGACATACTGAAAAAGAAATGATACACAAACAAATAGGTAGCCCTGTCACAGCGGTGGTCAAAAGATCTGTTGCGGGCGGCTAACCACGTACAGTAAGTCTTTCTCAGAAGCTACAGGAGAAATGTCTGTAGAATTTCAGGGATTTCCCTTATCAGTCTCAGGTAAAACAAGCAATAAAAGTGAAGGTTCTCTCCAAGGTTCCCAAATTTGAATGTTAGGAAAGAAAGAAAAGATACGTAGAAAGAGACCAAGAGTGATAAGATTTTAAATGTGA
This sequence comes from Photinus pyralis, assembly GCF_008802855.1. Classification (NCBI taxonomy): domain Eukaryota; kingdom Metazoa; phylum Arthropoda; class Insecta; order Coleoptera; family Lampyridae; genus Photinus; species Photinus pyralis. Next base: position 3,388 of record NW_022171515.1, on the reverse strand, counting down.
ACAGTCCAAATATGAATTCACACAGGAGAAAAGAAGAGTAAAATAGAAGAGAGGGGAAAATTGAAATGTTACAGCCAGCTAGAAATTAAAGTAAAATAAATGAACTAATCCGAAAACCAATCCCTCATAATTTCTCAGGAAACAGCGTGTACAGTTTTTAAAAAAACCATCATAGGGTTTCCGGCCAGGGGACCATTATTTTCGGACCCAGCCGATTTTTTTGCATAGGCTACACTTGGTTTCGTTGAGTGAAGTTACAAGATCCAGCCTAAACCGTGATTTGACTTGAACTGCAAAGATTTTGCAAATATCACGTGCATCATATGCACACTATATTTCACGTAGTTCCCCCCTTTGGTACAAACATGTGTATCTACCTACAGAACGTTTAGACCTTAAACATGGTGATGGAGGAAATTCTCGATTTATCTATCTTCTGCTATAATGTTTAATTTATTTAATGATACTAAGGACTTGACAAATCAAAGAAAATTTGCTTAATTTATGCGCATTTTAGACGCCGTCAAGTATGAAAAAGCAGCATGTAACGTGTTATAATGTAGTCCTTCGAGATTGAGCGATGGTGATGCCGTGTGAAAACCTGTCAAGATATATTATATAATATGACGCGGAGTTCAATTTGGTGTTAAATCCGATCAAACGATTGGGAAATCGTTAAATCGAAACGGACAAATTACGGGAAACAAAAAATTAAAGCGATCAAAAGAAATCGAATTCTGCAGCTAATGGCATTTTTCCAATAATCCTTCGCCTTTAGCACAAAAGTAAAATAACTAAAATGGTCAAATCAAGATTTTGTCATTTACTTCCAACGAACTGGAAGAACCTACCTACAACACGGGCGGCGCCACGAAGCCCGGACAACAACGCAAGTTGTAATCTTTCGGTCTTCTGTTGAAGAGGAATAAGAATTTATAACACGGTAAAACACGTGTAGGTACCCTTCATTAAACAAATACAATTAAGTTTCACTGCTTCAGCCTTCCGTTATATTAACTTATCAAGATTTAATTAAAGAAACAGTCGGAATTTTTTTATTAACTGAAAATCGATTCCACTGAGATATTTGAGAAAGTTTCCGAGACGTATAAAAATACCTTCGAAAGTGAGGTGAATGAAAACGAAAGGCAAAGGTAAGTCTAACTCTGGCGCATTTATTTTCATCAGGTAACCCATTCTTTGCATGAATATACGCGGAAGGCCACAAAAACGAGTGACAAGCTTATTTAACGCTATAGGTAGTACTTTTTTTTACAATAAAAAGGTCGGCGCCCACTCAACTTGTCTAATACAAAAAAATAACGCATTTTCCGACCGTCCAATGATTTAATTTAAATTAGGACCATTTTTAATTAGGAAACTCAATTAGCTAGCATTGTAAACAGGTAGGAATCCATATTTGCCCAGACAAGGGACTAGAAAATTTTGACAATTACTAAAAGGATGATGGAAAGTTCTTTTATTATTAAGAATTTTGCTGTGCTGTCTCAACAGTGCAACGATGCAAAGCTAAGCTACAGAAGCTTAAGAGGGGTTGTGATTCGCAGCTAATCTTAATCGTTAAATAGGCATTAACCATGAAAAGTGAAATAAAACGAAAACAGAATGATGTGAAACACGTTTGAATATAAATTTGAAATATAATATAATCCACCCTCCAAAAACGAAATTAATTTTATCAAAGATCGTTAAAAAATCATCAGGGATCAAATTAGTAAATTACATAAACTTCTCCTTTACTTCATAAGAATATTAATTAAAGATGGCGGTTTCTATTTTATTACAATTACAGAAAGGAAGTTAATTTAAGAGAAATATCGAAAAAGGAGTTCTTTCAGCTTTAATTAGCGAAGTAATCTCCTTAACTTTTCGATTATAATTAAAAATTCTAGGATTATTTTTTTCCCTGTCCTTAAAATTCAATGCGAACCGACTGAATGAAAATTTTACTTTATATAATGGGCAAAAGCTTCTTAACTTGTGCTAAATCGTAAATACATTATGAAAGCATGCCACCCTCTCGAAATTTTCCATACTTAGCGAAATTTGCCGCTTGAAAGGTCTCACTTTATTCAATACTTACGCAACTTCGCGAAATCCGAAAATAAACAAATAAGGCACATAAACCAATAGTAGACAACGTGGAGTTGCAGATCGCGAACTGAATATTTTCTGGATTTGAAGCTCTCATTAGGGTAGTGTGCAGGTACAAAACAGAGACCCCCGTCAGGTGCTTGATGTGCCTGTCCCTTTGGGCAATTCTAAGCGTCAGGTGTGTCGCCCCCCTTTTCCTTCGCCGTGCCGAGAATCACGAGGATGATCATCGCCACCTGTTACATTCGCGTGGATGCATTTACCAAGTCATCGAAATCCGATCGCAACAAAAAAACCGTACTAGCTTTAAGAACGGAATTAGAAAAAAAAATATCTCAGAATCAAATAACCATAAACTGTAAAAGGCGGTTTGCGTTCTTTTGATTTACCTGACAGTTATGAACAAATTTCATTTCCTTAGAATGACGTCGTAAAAGGAACCAACAAAGAATTAAGGGGCGGAGGGATATATCCTGTATATAAAGCGAGAGGGGGCTTCGATAGATAGATAGATACTCGACAAAAATAAGGGTATAAGAAAAACTTCCTAAATGCGATTTGTTCAATTTTGTTTGCAGTCGAAACTAAAGTTACTTTTAGAGAACTACGTTTAAGGAATAACTAAAATAAACGTTTTGCATTGATTTTAACCAATTTTTTTGACATTTGTCCAGTACCTGCGAAAAGCATTTAATAAAAAAATTAATTTATTAATTGATTTGTCGGCCGTGAGAAACATTTTTGTTGTTGTATTTGTCTAAAAATTCATAATTCCTCAACTTACTCCAAATAAACAGAATAATTAAACATCATTCAATTAAAATTTGTTAATCCAAGTTCTAATATTTTTATGTACCTCAAGTTCCATGGAAACATTCTCTGATGATAGCATTGCTAATGGCAACGTTTCTCCAATTTGAGCCAAGACAAGAGTGGTAGGTAGTACATAGGTAATACCAATAAACAAAAACAAGTATTTTGATTAGTATCAAGGACTGGAATGGATATAATCTTGAGTTTACTGAAGAAAGGAGTCAACCTCGAGTACTTCTTACATTTGTCGGTATGCTTTTTCAGATTTTAATGAAAATCCCAGGGAAGAAGTGCTGATCTCCACTTTTGGGGATGTAGCTCTCAAACGAAAAATTTTAAATTTTCGGCTTATAAGGAAAAAAACGGCTTATAAGGAAAAAAATTATCAAAGTCCTCGTGTGAGATCGAAGGGACTTCAGCGCATTTTTGTGTGGCAGATCAGTATTCTATTAGCCACTTT
>NW_022171514.1:0-1333 GCF_008802855.1 Photinus pyralis | reverse complement strand
CATGAATAGTCTTGAAAATGTAATCCGGCACCTCCAAAAGGTTCATTGACCTTAGATGTCCTCGGAAATGTAATTTCACACCAGAAGAGTGGGGCAATGGACCTTGCATAGCCGTGGGAATGTAATTTGACAACACAAAGCTTGGCCATTGACCTTGACTGGCATTGGTAACGTAACTTTACAAAAAAGTATTTGACCTTGGGCGAACTTGAAAATGCAGTTTGTAACACAAACATGGGGTCATTTACCTTGTATTACCATCAAATCAAATTTGACGCAGCAAGAAATGCGGACAATCAGCTGGTAGGTCACCTACAAAAAGTAATTTAGTGCTACAAATTGGGGTCAATGACCTTGAATCTACTTGCAAATGTAATTGACATTTTATGACCTTGTGAATGTAATTTTAAACCACCAAATTAGATTATTACCCTTGACGGGCTTTGGGAATGTAATTTTACACAGCAAAAAATGAGTTGCTTACCTGTGGCGCCCTTGAAAATGTCATTTCTACCACAAAAAATGGGTCATTGACCTTGAAAATGTAATTAAACACAGGACGATAACCTTGTGTAAATTTGAAAATGTAATTTAGCGCCACAACTGGGGTCAATGGCATGAGATGAGCTGGGAAATGTAATTTGACACGGTCATTGGTCCTGAATGACCTTGGAAATGTAATTTGGCAGCACAAAAAAAGGCGCCATTGCGTTAGATGACCTTGAGAATGTAATTTGACACCACAAAAATAGGGTCATTGGCGTTGGATGACCTTCAAAATGTAATAGAACAACTTAAGACCTTCTGTAGAGGCACCTGTAAAAATCATTATGCGAGTCACTCTGTAATTGGGCGCAAGCCTGTTGACGGCCCAGAACAAGAGAGGGATAATAAACAAAAAAGAAATAAAAATAAAATAAAACAATGAGTCATTGACCTTGGAAATGTAATCTGGCACCTAAAATGTACTACGGTGACCAGAGCTTGTCCTCTAAGTTTTATCTTGAGGTACCTTCCAAGGTCACCAACATATGGCGAGCAATCTTGGACTAGTTCAAGGTTCGCTCTTGTATTCCTACTGCAACATAACGTTTATAACGTTTTTCAAAACCACAAGGACATCAAGCATCAATCAACTATTTCAAGGGACTTTTCTTCCGAACTTCAAAAAATACTACTTGTACGTATTGCGTAAATAACGTCATTTAGACACCAAAAATAATTACGGGACACCCTGTATATGAGAATATTTCAATCTATGAAGTAAATCATTTACGAAATAAACACAAAATTGGATCATTTGATTTGAATTTGTATTTCAGTGTTTGTTTTA
>NW_022171513.1:0-18855 GCF_008802855.1 Photinus pyralis | reverse complement strand
CGCGATTTTTAATCCGGAAAATCGGTCGGTGCAGGTTTGATATCGCTGTCTCTTTCCGTTTTCAAATTAGACCAGAAACAGACGACGGACAAACGAACACACAAATCCAACGCATAAGGGGAATGTCCGTCAAAAAAATTCCGCTAAAAACGTATCCCTGGAAAGTCTACTGTCACCCAAAAACAAAAAATTGAGCTTATCTCACATATTTATAAGCGAGTTGTGGTGGCATGGTGTATTATGATCCCCTTCCCTATTTCCGCACGTACCACTACTACTGCAGTAAGTGCATGCAACTTCCTTAATTGTGCTGCAATTTGATTAAAATTTTATGTTAGGTTCCTGTAATAAAAGCAAACAAGCCCCACTCATCTGAAGCCAAGCTAAACTTTTGAAAATGGGGGGAGGAGGTTCCCTTCATGGTATTGTAATGAAAGGTCTCATCAAAATAAATTGGTTTGTGCAAACCATAACTGTGCTGCGAGACTCATTTTCGAGATCAGTGGGTGACGGGGCCTGAAGGGGGGAGGTTAGAAATTAATTTTATCTTTCATGGTATTCTAATTAAAGGTCTCAACGAAAGGAACCATTTTCTATACCAACTACTGCTGACTTTCTCACCCCTTATCAAAAGAGGGGGAGAGGTGGGTCAGTACGTGGAACTGGTTTTATCCTTCATGGTACTTTAATGAAAGGTCTCAACGAAAGGAATTAATTTCTACTAACCATAGTCCTCCTCCTCGACTCCTTATAGTGATCGGATTATCCCTTATATCTCCAGAACGGATTGTCGGAAGAGGGTACTCACAAAGGACGATTGAGACGCCTGAAAGAAATATATCCATTGGTGATTTGAAAACTTTAAGAGTGAATATCTCGAAAGCGGTTTGTCGGAGGAAAGTATTCTCACAGGCAAAATGAGGATAGGGACGAGACATATCTATTGGTGAAGTCTAAGCTTATATTTCTGTGATTTGTATGTATTCCTGACGGTCTTTAAATGTTTATGTGTATAGAACCTCCTCCCCTTATAACCCAACCATTTCCTAAGCTATTTTGGATTTAAAAAAATGCGCGTTATCTGCACAAGAGTTGTGCACAATTTGTACTTGTTTTCTTTTGATTGCTTCTTTCCTTCCTTTTCGATTTTTTTCCGTAAAGGTTTTGTTTTGCAACTGGACAATGCATAACTACAAAACTACATCGTAATTCAACGAACTGAAATGTTTATTTATTATTTGCTCTATACGTACTCTGCTACCGCGTCTCTTTCTATAAAATACAAACAAAATGTATAAGACCACTACAACTTGTTTGCGTTTTGTCCGCCCGTCCGTCCGGACCCACTTCTGCTGTTTTGAACTACGTTTAGGCTCTGATTATATTCAAAGGTTTAGGGGAATTGTCGTAGAGTTCTGAATTTTTTTTGCAATAGATAGTGTATAGGTTGAAGGTGTGCCATGTGGCCTTCACATTTTGTTGTCTTAAGTGAGGCTTCCCCTAGAATTATTTCCCACGATGCTGCCTCTGAAAGTAAAACGGGCATAACTTTAACATGCGCCAACCAATTTGTCTCAAATTATCCATACGCATAGCTCTCTCTAACAGATCACTTTTAACACAATTTTCACGCGAAAACACAATTGCCCTGGACTATACAGTATCATTGAATAAAAAATTTTATTCAATGACAGTATACAGTGCGTTCGAGAAAAGAGAGTCACTTGAATATCTCTTTTATTTGGCGAGATACGAAAAATTTGTCCAAATATAATGCTATATGTGACATTAGGATCTATCTGATCGCATATTCAAAGTACCGATATCGCTCCGGTTTATCCGGAAATCAATGCAACTTTTGTTTTTCAAGTGCAATGCCTATGTTTTTCACGATATTTAAAAGAGCAATCAATTTTCTGTATGACATAAAATATGCATATGGTTGATATACAAAAGAAAATGGAGAAATTCCCTGATTCAATATTTAGAAAAATTATTAAATCTAGTATGCCGTGTGCCATATCATACAGAAAAGACCTACAATAAGTTGTTCAATGTTTCGTTTTTTAAGATTTACTTTTGCACAATACGATCTCCCCGTGTAATACAGGCATCGTGCACCCTGACAGCACACGGCATACATTTTCCAAATATTGGATACGAATTTCACCCTGGCTCATCAACATTCCTACCGAGCATACCACCCAATTCAAAAATGTTTAGAAGGGGTTGCTACCCATTAGGTATCTCGGGATTTGTTGGAACTACGCAGCTACTTTTGATCGCATAGTAGGAAATTTCATCCTCTTCATAAATGATATAGACTGATTTTTCGTGTAATCGATAATTCTCAAGATATTTACGAAAACTTGAAAAAAATCTGAAAAAGTCGAGATTTTTCGACAACCACTCAAATAGCGCAGGTCTTTGGAAGTTGAAAACTTGGTTTTGCACTACCCTCAACTCATACATCTTAACATAACAAAAAATCAGATTTGCTTCATTTTTCCAATGTTGCATGTCTTGTTTGACTGGCCTATGGAGAAATCTGTACTACTGTTGCCCAGCGTCTCACGCAAGAAGATTCTGGTAACAGTTCTCTCCCCCAATTGACGATGTCGCGTGTCACTTTCGATATCTAGAGACAATATGAATACTTAATGAAGTAAAGGTAATACCTATGTAAATAGGCTATTTGATAATTAATCTATTAGGGACATTATGTTCTTTATACTCACAATTGCGAATTGTTGCAGGTTATTTCTGAATACTGTAAAAAACGGCAACAAAATCGACCATTTTCACATATCGTTATGGATTTACATCAGGAAGCAATGGCCGATTTGGAAATGGCACTTGAATCCTCATGGGGTCTTCCTATAATGCCAGAGATTCGATCCAGAAAAAGGTAATTACATATAGCTTAATCTCAATTAATATTATTGCTGTGTAGAACCATCACGGAGACGTCGACGACCACATTTAATTTGCCTAAGCCTTGGTCGGCGATAGGTAGACCAAATAACACCAAACCGAAACTAACGAAAGAAGCAAGCACTAGTATGGAATACCTTTCGACAGATACCAAAAACTGGTTAACGCCCGGTACGCGGATTCGTCCAAAATCGATGTGTGTACCTTTGGGAATTAATCATAATTCAAATTACGGCATTGAGAATCCGTACTTAAAACTTCTGGACGAGGAGAGATTAAATTACGTGTTTCCCCCATACGAAGATGTTCACAATAAAGCTCCAAGCTACTACTTTGAACATAGCAGTGCAAAACCAGCGTTGACTAGAAGAAATTGTTCTAACCAGAAGCAGAGTAAAGTTAGACGAAATCCTGTACAACGCGCCGCGTCAAGACTATACCACGCAAGTGATGTTCCTAAAGATCCAGTAACGGGTGCACGAGACTGTGTTGGGCCAGAATTTGTAGTTAGGGCAACATTACCGAGCAAAAAACACGTATTGCCCGACTGTAAGGGAAACGTTCGAAAGAATGTAACTGTCATTTTACTAAACGGTCAAAAGCTTGATATCAGTTGTAATCCCAACACTACCACAGCCGGCCAGTTATTTGAGGTGAGTAAATAGTCAACTTTTTCTTAGGTTTTAGACGAAGTGGTTTTCAGTTAATTATACAGAAGGAACATATCGAAGAGAATTTTATGTTGGGACTCTCCGCGCTGATCGCCGGAGATTTTGTTTTTCTACCCTCTGATGCACGAATTTGCAAAGCAATGGGTCTGGGTAATGCACAGATAGCGTTAACTCTGTTTGTCAGGGTGCGTTTCTTTCTGCCAAGCTTGAGAGCAATTCGAAGTCATCAAGCGCGACATATGCTGTACTTGCAGCTTAGGCGTTGTATTCTCGAATACCAGTTACCTTGCACTTACGCGCAGCTGATGGATTTTGGAGGTTTAGCGCTACAAGCCGAATTTGGAGATTACACAAAAAAAGTAGCGATTCCGTTTGTTGTTCGAATGTTTTGCAATTTTGTTTCAGGAACATGGTGCCAAAGATTACTTTCTTCTGGAACATTACGTGCCTGAAACAGTCTCTTGTAATTCGGATGAGTACAAATGTTTGAAAGAGGACCTTACACTTGCTCATATGACTAGAAGAGGTTTAAGTACAGATAGAGCCGAAGAAAACTTTATGATTCTTGCGCAGACGTTTCCGCATTATGGGGGCCACTTTTATACTGCTGTTTGGGTAAGCTTTTAATCAAAAATTTTGTTAATTTTTTTAATATTTACATCTCGCTCAAATTTCATCGTACAGTCAGTCAAGTGAAGTGCACTATTGTGGTACAACTCGCCTGCAATAGAGGGTGCGAACAGAAACTTATGATTGCGGGGGTTACGTATTTCAAACACGGAGGTCGCAAATCCTCTTATTTTACTCGCGGTGCAGTAACCTAATACGAAAGTTTTTTATACATTCATTCGCGACAACGGAAAAAATATCTCGGCGCTTTAAACCGACGCATCCTTGGTCTAAACTCGGACATTTTTCTTCTCAATGGTCTGCAATTTGACCATCGAAATCCTGCTGACTCTTCCTGATCAAGAGACTGACCTAATGCTGAGCTAGCAATTGTAACCCAGTACTAATTCAGAAGACGAAATATGATATACATTCCAGACATCTCGCCTCGAGAGGTTCTCGAAACCCATTAAAAAACAATATTCCATAGAAATTAAACGCACCACATTTTCACCGCGGTTGACAAATTTATTTTTTGAATTTCCACCAAATCATTTATTTGGAAAACCAATTCAACCCGCTAAATTGTGATATTCTGTGAGTTTCTATGATTTGTAATTCCCAAACCATTTAAACCCCTCATGTTTACAAAAATCAACATTACCCAAATCTCTCAAAATCGAAAAAAATTCAACCTATCGTTACACCGTTAGGAAAAAGGTCTCTAAGTGATTTGAAGGGCCTTTAAGAGTCGGCTAACAATTCCTAAGGGCTGGCAAGATTCTGTGAAGATCTGATAAAGGCTTTTAAAGTCCTTAAAAATAAAGATTTGAACAAATAATAAAATTTAAAAAACATTGAGGGACTCAAAGGCTCTCAGTTTCTTAAAAGTTTTAAAGACTTGAAAAGCCTTTAGGAGATCCTCACAGAATCTTAGAAGCTTGTAGTGGTGGGAGGTTTCAGCCATAAACCCAACCCACTATACATAGAGCCTTTGGAGATGCTTAATAGTGTTTAAAATTGCTTAACACTCCTTATAGACAGTATTTATAAAAGCATAGTCTTTAAAGGACTTTAAGTGTTGTAAACAGCTTTAAAGGGTCTCCAAGAGTTCCAGAAGCTGTTCGAGTTCTTAAGGTTTTCTTATTTCTTTAAGAGCCAAACTTGGAGGTATTTGAGAGCTTGTAAAAGACTTGAATGATCTTGAAGAACCTTGAAGAGCCTTTATGCATATTAAGGAGTATTTTCTTTGAGTCTCTATAAGCCTCCCAAGGTTTTCAAAAATATTTAAGAGACCCCAAGGGTTTTCTTCGACTTTGAGAACCTTTCACTTTTTAAATTACATTTATGGACCTTTAAAAAGGTCTTCACTGACTTTCAATACTCGGTAACGGTTTCTAAGGACTTCCAAAAGTTTCCAAGATTTTGTAAAAATCTCCCAAAGGCTTTTAGAAGTATGTAAAAAAAGAAACTTTGAGAGCTTTTAAAAGTTGTCATTCAGTTACAGAGATTTGGATAATTAGTTATTAGATAATTTGAAGAGTAGGGGTGTTTTCTGTTTAGCTAATACGGATTTCCCCTCGCGGCTTTTAGATGACGTAACCGCACTCGACCCCTAACAGAAATCTCCAATCCGTCGCACTAAAAGCACCTTTATGTGTGTGTTTGCCCCATTAATTCGTTGATACATCTGGTATCATAAATAGGTATTTAAAAATTAAATGCTCATACTTTCGCCACCATTTCCTTCTTCCGCTTTCATTCTACCTCCCTTTTCCTTCCTCCTCTCTTCCCAAATCTTCGATTTTTTGGCATTTAATTCCATTTCTTCACTCGAGAACATTCTAGAATACTCGGGAGCGTTCGAGGACTTTCGAAAAAGAGGGTTGTTTGCTATATAAGCAAATCGAATTGCGTTTTAGTTCAGTTCCAATTTCAACGCCGAAGTAATAAATAGTTCACACTGTTATAAATTGTTGCGGGGTGGGGGCAGGGGGGCGCGATCTTGGCACCCGGCGATACATTCGAATTGCTGTCCCGTGTCCGGTTCGATAACGTCGCAGTCTTTAAACGCCAATTCTTATTTTTCGCTAGGGAAAATCCGTTGCAGCGCCCAATTTTTACTCCTTTATATTTGTACACATTTCCAAAGATAACTTTGTGGAGGATATAGTAATTTACATTGCATGTTTAATGCTTTGCCTTAATGATTAATTGAAGGTAATTATACAGAGTTCTTATTATTATTCATATGTGTGGTATAAATTCATTTTTACCATTTACAGTATAAAACTATTACCCCGTCTAGCACCCCTTGAACTAAAAGCACCCAAGTAAATTAAAAAGGGGGTCATGGGGCACGAAATAAACCCTCTCGATTATGTATTTTTTATTTTTCTGTTTTGTTATTCTGACTCCTTAACTAACGAAAACGATTTCCCTTCATTTTTAATACTATTAAGATGAAATTATTATTATCTCAAAAATATTTTAGGTACTCAAAGATAATAGACAGAAGGATGTTTGGCTCTACATAAGCGCGCAAGGTATCAATTTGTATGAGAGAAACAGCACCAGCCATCAGTGGAACCTTGTCCTTTTGGAAATGTTTGAGTGGAGAATGATCCAAACACTGTGCTACAGTAAGCACTATCTTTGCGTTCTACCTCACACTACTAAAGCCCACAATCTGAAGCTAAAAAAATACAAACTTAAAATGGACCACAAAAAGTAAGCATAATTTCCTCGTTTATCATTAACAATACAGTTCAACTTTCAGGAGTTACTTCACGTTTCGGCTTGCTTCATTACATCATCAGTTTTTTCTCCGACTTCGAACACAATACGCGTCTCTACAAACGTTATCGGAACAGTTTGGAGTACAATTAAAGGACATGAAAAACGAAACAAACTCCCTTTGTAAATTAGAAGCGCTCACGAACCCATTTTACGTACTAGATTCAGCAGCGGTGAATGCCGAAACCGAGTTCAAAATAGAATTTTGCGCGTCTCCACGTGCCAGCTTGAAACGCAATTCCGACTTGCGCTTTAAACGATCGAAGAGTATCGGCGACTTTGGAGGCGCCCATGACGACTGTCTCATGATCGAGGAGTATCAAAATAAAGAAAATGAAAATCCCGATCACGGTAGAGGTGAGAATAACAGAAGTTGCGGCGGATTGATTTTGGACAGCAGCTGCTTGTCCGGTTTGCCGAACTCGAGCGTGTGGGACAAGCGGCGGGGTGTCAAAATGGGGGTGAGCGCTTTTCAAAGTAACGGACAGAGAGTGTCAAGATCAATGGAAGCTGTAAATGCGTTGCTTAACGAAGAACTGGAACAACTATCGCTGCAGTCTACTTCGTTGCATTGTAGCTCCACTTCAGTGTCAAGATCTCCAGTTGTTGAGTACAGAGAAGTGCAGGATGCGTATATTTTAGGTAGGTTTGCTTTAAAAATACTTGTATGCCCCCCCCCCCACACACTCAGGATGATCTTCTATATTACAAAAACCCAAGCAAGTTCACTTATCATCTTTAATCTTGTTACAGATTCATCAATCAAATCAACAGGAAATCAATTCTTACCCGATTTTCAAGAATCTTTAAGCGCCTCGCTCCTAGAAAAATTGAACAACATTTCCTTTGCCGAAGAGTGCACCTTATACTCTGTAACCATCGATAGAGACGAAAAAGGAAGTTTGGGTCTACAAATTATGGAGGGTTCCGATGGTAAAGTGTATATACAGTCCGTATTGACGGGGGGACCAGCGCACTTGCAGGGTAACATCCGCGTCGGTGATCAGATAGTTGCGGTGAATGGACGCAATCTCTTAAGTGTAAAGTACAGTGACGCGCTCGAGTTGTTGAAAGTGAGTGGGAAAAAGGTAGAATTTGTGCTGTCGCATATCTCGGTGAATAAGAACAATATTTACAACCAAGCAACGTTGCCGATGTCAGATTTGAAAAGCAAAAATGACACGGGCTTATCCAGTAAAAAGTTTAGTAGCAGGTTGAAACGAATGTCGTACCCAAATAATATTACGGGCTATTTACAATTGGGCGAATCGTTAAATTTGCGATGTAGCCCCATTGAAAAGCATGTGACCGAAAGCTGTCATGATATTACAAATCCAAACAAGTCCAAAGCCGATGTGCCATATCATAAACATATTCGGTACGGTTTAGAACCGAATTTTCACCACAATGACAGTCCCTTACCAAATCTAAACAGAAATGTTTCGAAATCGTGCACGCACATTGGCGAAAATAACCCCGCTAATAATAAGGCAGTTATTGTTGATATGATACCCAAAGTCAAATCGTATAAGTGCTTACGGAATGAAATTGAGTTAGAGAATGGTGATGTTTCTCATATTCCGTTACCGCGCAGCTTAGGATTGAGTAGAAAGTGGAGAGGTCCTGTTCAGTACCCGGTTACTCCAGTCAAAAAAGCAGAAAGTTCACAGGACGACAGTTCGACATACGTAACAACTTCGGACGAAGAGCAAATTTTTATATGAGTGGCTAGTCACTACTTCTTTAGGTTTTAAGTTGCTAAAAACTGACATGCGCACTGGATTGCAGCAAAGTCTTCCTTAACAAGGGAATAGTTAGTGTAATATACTCAATAATCACTCAAATTAGGGAGTCGCCTGTGATTCGAATTGTGTAAAGCTTATCGTGCAAATTTAGTGCACAAAGGAGTAAACAACAGCAACAACATAGACCTACATGCAATGTTTTGATTATGTTTACTATACTTTAGTGAAATTACATCCCCTTCAATTAATGGTAGCTATTTTTATTTTTTTAACGTAGAAGATTGGATGGATCAGTTGTCTTAGTGGAAATCGGCATTGTTTTAAAGTTTAAACAATGGAATCAGTTGTTCTGTACATTTTGGGCTATAATCCGTTATTCCTCAACAAAACTCCAATTACAAGAGTTAACACTTTTTTTATTATACCTGAATCACAATCTCCGTTTTAAACACTCAAATGCGTGCGAAAAAAGGCCTTTAAAACATACGTGCTTTAAAGTTGCTAAGTAACGATACTTCAAGTATGACTTTTGAAATTGTCATCTGGATGAAATAAAAAATCTTCCTAAGTCGCTTTCTGTAAATGCAGAACATTTCTTTGGCTTGCACCTATCCTTTGGTTGAAGCTTTTACAAACGCGCGTAATTTAGGGCATGCTTCCAAATCTGTTCCACTTTTTAGTCCCAGCAATAAGTGAAGTTTTGAATGAATGCACCAAAAGATAGAAGATTTAAATACCTTTGACATTTCCTTCATTTATGCCAGCATTATTGATGCATTTAATTGACTTTATTCGTAAGTAACTTCCTATTCATCCAAGGAAACAACTTTTCATATGCTTGATAATAGGCTTTACTGGATTGAGATTTTACACCTACCAACGTTTGTTTAGATTTTACAACAATCGATTTAATGGACGGTGTATTATCTTTTTCAACGGAAATCGTTTAATTCACAAAGACGACAATTTTTATAAGCAAACGTCAAGTGACATTTCCATGGCAATCGTGAAATTACGAACACCCAGCCCACTTAATTAAACATGTATTCGAGTATAACGTCAATATGATTTCATTGTATTTCCTATTTTTAAATTATACTGCAGGTATAATAAAAAATACTATAAGATACACGTGTATAAATGGTCTTTAAAGCACTTGCAACGTTAAAGGCACTCCGCTTTGCGTCGTGCCCTTAAACTCGTTGCGCGTGCTTTAAAGACTTGATTATACACTTGTATCTTAATATACTATTAATACCTAGTCACATTGTAATCGTTTTGTTAATCATTGGCGACTTAATACCGATCAATAAGATTATTCTTTATCTTAGACCAGGGGATTTCTTTTAGAACCGGGTGAACTGTGATGATTTGTCACTTTGATTCTATGCGGTTGAATCCAACCTGAGTTTAACGGTTATGCCTGGCCTATTCCTACCATTTTAGGTAAGATCGCCGACGAAAGTAATGATAATCGGAAGCTTACTGCTACTGCAACCAACCAACCCAACACTATCTAAAATGGCAACGTTGAAGCGTAAGTTTTCCGGCGGGGATTCGTGTGGGATGGGCCGCACGGCGTCGCGCATTGTCGTGTTTGCTTTTGCGTTTCTTCGTCGCTGCCTTGATATAAACGTTACAGTAGGTATAATTACAAGAATTGGATTTTGCGTATTAGGCCAGTAAATGAAAGTGGAATACGGCGATACTGTGTAATTTTCCGCGTGGTCACCGAATCGCATGAAAATTTGGATTAGTTTCTACTTACCCTCCACTTCAAAGTTGAACTTGAGCCCCGGGGTTGCTTTTTATTTCTTAGAGGAAGGAAATTTTTCAAAATTTCAAAAAGCTACATTTTTTCAAAAAAGCACTTTGAACCGGTCAAACTTACAGATCGTATAAACAATACATAAATAAAGTAAACTGTAAAGCGGTAACGCTTAATTACAATTTTGAGCGTAACTCACTTAGTTTTGATGCTAGGAACTTTTCTTAAAAACAAAAAGAAAGGTTTTTTCAAACACTTTAAAAAGGTATTCATAAGTTTTCCCCGAAAAGTGCTCCATTTTTTGGTTATTTCACGTTGAAGTACACGATTTGGAATTTGACGAATGAGAACCTACTTTTCATGAGCTACAACTTTGCTTGTACTGAGTCTACAGACTTCATATACAGGGTGGTGACTTGCGTCACGTATCATAGGGATTTCAATGTAAAATTCATAACATGCCATTATTGGCTCCCCAAATTCCTTTAGAGCAAAAATGTATTAAGGTTTTTTTGTAGAAAAAAATTTTTTACGTCAATCAACCGTATTAGTTTTCAATTTTTTGCATAATAAAGAGGGAAAATTGGAAAAATAAGACCCCATCTTTTTCAATAATCTGTGATGCCATGGAATTTTATAATTCAAAAACTACGCCAATATCCGTCATGCCATGGAATGTCTGCTATAAAACAAATCAAATTCTATCAAAAAGTATTATATTTAGAACAGCGAATTCAACATAAAGAAATACCAAATTACTAAAAACGGTTTCCTAATATAACAATTTACAATAAATGTTCGAATAAGTCACCATTAACTGCAAGACAGTAACCAAGTCGATCATAAAATCCATTTCGAACTGCTGCTAATTGATAATTCGATATCTTTTTGTTTTAGAAAATTCCATGGCATCGCAGATTATTGATTATTGAATGCGGGTATTATTTTCCAATTTTCCGTCGTATATGAAAAATATTGATCGGCGTAAAAAAATGTTTCTACAAAAAACTTTAATACATTTTTGCTCCAAAATAATTTGGGGAGCCAATAATCGCATGTTATGAATTTTACATTGAAATCCCTATGATGCGTTACGCAAGTCACCACCCTGTATAGACCATTTTGTTTGTTTTATTATAAGCTATATTTTTGCTAAGAATACTTTTTTCGATACAATACCTACTTAGAGTTATTTGCAAAAAACCGTCTGAAAACGTGGTTTTTTGTTGAAAAATGAACATTTTCACTCGCAAATAACTCGAATACTTTTGTCTTACTGGAAAAACTCAACAAAAGTTGCTTCTCCCCCCCCCTCCCGAGAAGGGGTCGCATTCACCCCCCAAGTAAAAGCAACACCTTTGAAGTAGAGGGTAAGAGGAACCTAAATCCAAATTTTCAAGCAAATCCGTCGAGGCGCGTTAAAAATTACACGCCAAAACGGTAATTTACTGGCGTATATTGGTTTTCCCAATTGTTGCAATATACCTACCTACTACTCCCGTTAAATCAAGACAGTCCCGAAGACAAAGAAACTGCTAAGAAGGAACAAGGCGCGACACGTAGAGTAAAAAGAAAAGGATTCATTGACACTCATTTTTTTTTTTCACTTTCGGTTTGACTGAAAACCTAACTTTCCCAGAATCTAATGCATTAAATCCGGTTTTCTCAATTTTTGTAATTACACCTACTGTAGCGTTTATATCAAGGCAGTGACGAAGAAACGCCGAAGCAAAGACGACAATGCGGCCGCGCCGTCACGAATTCCCGCCGGAAAAGTTACACTTCAACGGTGCCATTTTCGATAGTGTAAAGTTGGTTGCCTAAGTGACAGTAAGCTTCCGATTGTCTTTACTTTCGTCAGTGATCGTACCTATTGAATTTTTATTTAGCCATTGCTGTTCAACATCAAGCTGTTTTCGACCGCGCAAGTTTTACTAGCTTTGTTTTTGTCTTCATTGTAATAAAGCGCAACAAACCTGAAATACTTAATTGCATTAGGTACTCAATGATTGTACAATATAAGTAAATTGTTAGATTAAAACACTTATAATCGCTGGAAAACAAACGCCAAAAACCACACAAAAATCTATAATCAGCCGAAATCGCTCACATAAGGCCTGTTTCCCGAGTGAGATGCATTTTTTTGGAAATGTTAATATGTAAACCAACACATTGTAAATGAGTTGCCTAAAAAAAATTCAGGCAATTAGGAAATTAATACTTCTGTCTGCCTCTATCACATGGAGAGAGCGCATGCGCCCTCTCACCAGCAGATCTTACGCTGCGTCCTTCTTTTTCACGGAACAATACCCATGTTTCTCTCTCGCGCGCTACTTAAAATTGCGACAACGGTGCTGGCGGTATACGCATGCGCTCTCTCCATGTGATAGAGGCAGACATAAGTATTAATTACATTAATTTTAATTAAGAGTAGTCTTGACTTAATTTACAATGTGTTTTTTACATAATAAGATTGCTAAAAAACTTATTTTACTGAGTAAGCAGTTTTTTGTACGTCTAATTGTTGTGACGTCATGAAGCAAGCATTTATCAAGAAGCCCGTTTATCACTCAGTTTGACAAGCGAAAATTAATTTAAAGAATACTTCATAAATCTTTCACGATGGCATTACGAAAAATGTATAATACACTAAAAGCATTTTCTCCATCCATGCTGCGTTATGGAACGTCTGCTGTGATTTTGCTGACGTACATTACCGACTTTAAAACTGTACTGCAATACCTGCCATACTACAACGGAAAATACAAGGAATAAGTTGGCAATGTCGAAATTGCATGGTTTTTCAGTGTATATAAATACAGCTACATAGGTAATTTGAATGAACTTATTTATAATAATGTAAATATATAGAGATATTCACTGAAGGACCAATGATTGCAAATTGTAAAATAGATCATTTTAGAGCTTCCGTAGTGTAAATGTCAAGTGCCAATATCACTGTAATACATACATACCTACCTTGTTGGCTTTACTGCCCTGCATCATGGTAATATTAATGCGATCGATATGTGTTACATTACATCTGTTAAAAAAACGATTGTATCTACTATTAATACCATTTTAACATTACTATGATAGCGACAGGGCAGTTACTGTTCTGCTGTTTATTATCAGCAAATTAAGAACAATAGACCAAAACAAAGACAAATAAATTGATTACTCAAGTGTGCCAGCTAATATAATTAGATAGCTAGTATTTCTTTGGTTATTTCTCAATTGTGTAATAAGCGCGTATGGCCTTAATATACTAGTGAATGTGCATAAGCATTGTTTATTACGCCTTGTCTATGTAACATTTGTAACGAACAATATTAGTTTTCAGCGTGATTGTCGGGCCAAAGAAAAACGTGCCTAAATATTCTGAGAGTCTGATCAGTTTTAAAACTGTAATAAAGAATGTCAAATTAATTTTAAATTAATTGTAAATTAGCCATTTATATACTCATTATTAGAAATTAGTATTGTATTAGTAACTGTGTTAATTATCATGTAATAAATTTGTTGTTTTGTACGATTCTGTATAATTATTTATACCGTGCTTATTGTATTGTTCCTCTCCTTTCCATCTGCGATTTGGACATCAATATTAGTAAGTATAAGCAGGGGCGGACTGGCACGGGGGGGGGCGGGTGGCGATTGCCACCTGGCCTGTAGATCATAATGGCCCGTTGGAAATTTATAAGTATGTGCTGTATTTAGTTTCTTGCACTATTAATAAATTATTAACACGTTTCTCTAATTGCGGTTGATGTTAGGTTGTTAAAAAATTAAAAAATTCTGTTTTAATTGAAGTGTTTTACAATGAATTTATCATTTTTTGTCGTAGCATGAAAGTGCTGAAATACAATGATAGGCGACGCACCTCGTGTGGATTGTATATTTTGTTACTTTTAATTATCAGCTGCAATTTTAAAAAAAAACTGTGTAATGTCCTCGTTGTGAGGGAGTTGGATTTATTAGGAATTACTAATTATTTATTGCTATTACTTCTTATAACTAGGTGTTTACATTGTCGCTGTTAGACCAATAATTACCGACTGCACCTTCTACAATCTGTGCAACCCACTACCATTATTGGGGTCAGTACTGCTTGCACAATGTGCTTATTTATGCACTACAACTTGTATTGCGTAATTGAATTTCGAAGAAAGGAGTACTTTTAAATGTTTTTGTGCGTGTACCTCAGAGCTCACCCCCCCCCCGGCACCAGTAATACTTTAATGGCCC
Organism: Photinus pyralis; assembly: GCF_008802855.1. Taxonomy (NCBI): domain Eukaryota; kingdom Metazoa; phylum Arthropoda; class Insecta; order Coleoptera; family Lampyridae; genus Photinus; species Photinus pyralis. Next base: position 4,084 of record NW_022171513.1, on the reverse strand, counting down.
GTAAGTACCCAGTCCGCCCCCCTTTTTATAACCTTCCTTTTTTACGAAATTCGACTACACCAAATTTTCTCGGGAAAACACTTTTTCTTATTAATTTGGGTGCGTAGAATCCAAATCAATTCGTACTTTATCGATCAGACTTCTCAATCAAAAGTTATAGACTAGAAACCAATTTCGAAAAAAAATTCAAAGCGCTGTAACTTTTGAACTAGTAGCCCAATCTTGGAACTGTTTGAAATTATGGATTCTACAGGCCACATTCTATAAGAAATTTTTTTTTCCGGGTCGATCTGAGACAATTTTTTTTCGGGGCTCAAAAAAGGCAGTGTATAACCTTCCTTTTTTACCAAAAATCGACTACACCAAAATTTCTCGGGAAAACACTTTTTCTTATTAATTGGGGTGCGTAGAATCCAAATCAATTCGTACTTTTTCGATCAGACTTCTCAATCAAAAGTTATAGACTAGAAACCAATTTCGAAAAAAATTTCAAAGGGCTGTAACTTTTGAACTAGTAGCCCAATCTTGGAACTGTTTGAAATTATGGATTCTACAGGCCACATTCTATAAGAAAAATTTTTTTCCGGGGCGATCTGAGACAATGTTTTTTTCGGGGCTCAAATAAAGGCAGTGTATAACCAGAGGCGCACTGGCCCGGTGGGGCGGGTGGCAATTGCCGCCTAGCCTGTAGATCATGATGGCCCGTTGGAAATTTATAAGTATGTGCTGTATTTAGTTTCTTGCACTATTAATAAATTATTAACACGTTTCTCTAATTGGGGTTGATGTTAGGTTGTTAAAAAATTCTGTTTTAATTGAAGTGTTTTACAATGAATCAGATTCAGAAAGAAAAACACGCGACGACTGCCTTAAAACAACTTGACAAATTTTATTATTACACAGACTCTTACTACCAAGTACAGTAAACGAGGGAATTCCACCCATTTTATAGGTATCAATTATTATAATAACCATTTCCAATTATATTGCCATTCGGATTTGTCATAATTATACAAGATGTTATAAGACGGTGAAGGTTAACTGTTTACTGGGCATCTCTTACGTCAGGCAAAGACCGTTGCAGCTACTTCTACGACTGAACAGACTTCAAGGGTTGTAAATGCAACAAAAGTTACTTCCATACCGCCCACCTGAGTTTTATTAAGATAAAATTCAACACATCCTAGGTAAGGGAAAAAGGTCGGATGTTTGAAAGTTTTGCCAGCAACACGCACTGTGGCCACGCGCAGAATATTGTCTTCTCCTAGGTGGATTCAATAATTAACCCATGATGCCTAATTAATCACATTCCAGTACAGCAGGGGCATTGTCATTTATGGCGCATTACAAATACAAATTGCTCTTTAATCGTACTTTGAATTAAATGCAAGATTCCATTATGTTTTCTACGTAAATATGTTGTTTTTCAATTTACAGTATTGTTCCTAGTGCTGGTTTTACCTGCCAACCCGCAATATGAATTACTGACCGATTCATGTGCTTTATTAATATTTAAATACAGTATGTTCTCTTAGGGATGATATTCAATACGCGAATGCATCAGAATTAAACGATGTAATAAATATTATAGCGGTTCGTGGATGTTGCTGTATTTGGAAACATCGACACTACATTGTTAATCTATATTTATATTTATTGCAGCAAATTTTCTTTCTTTTGCATGAATATGTTACTGTTTATTTACAGAGTGCTTCATCTGGGGGCGAATGACGTACGTTGCGCAGTCTCTCGGGGCTGGCCTGGGTACGTCCCTAAACTCTCCAACGTTAATTAAACCCTTAAAGCTTCCTAGCGGGTCTAAAATTTCTGAAGTCTCTAAAGTTTCGAATCACTAAAGTCGCCATAGCTTCAAAGGATTACAAAGCTCGTGAAGTGTTTGACTAAGAATTGTAGCATTTCACTTTGGGAAAGAGATTATAAAAACGGCATGATTGTAGTAGTACCCGTTCGCGGAAAATCATACAAAAGGATCATGGAGACGCAATAACGCAACATTGGCAATTTTTGAAACTCATTTTACCAGAGTGACTATAGGAATTTACATTCCAATAAACATAGATTATGATAAGTAACAATCTAAACTTTCTACTACTGTAAATTGCAACATTATCATCAGTGCATTTGCCACCAAGTCGTGGTCTAAAGTGTAACAGAAAGGACGAATTGAGCACAAAGGATGGTTTGCGAATTATCCACAACTGATAAGCGTACAGTATAAGTTCCCTAAAAAATAAAGTGATTTGAAACTATGAACGATGCGAGTAAAACTCACCGGTGTAGCAGTGCTTGGCAGAGTTTGCGAAGCAACAATGACTCGAGTGGTCCCTGCCAATATGGGACAGGTTGTAATGCTGCACAGAGTGGATTGGTAAACTGGGAACGGTGTGCCTGATATAATTACAGCTACCGTTACAGAAGGTTGCGTATTTAATCCAATATTTACACCTGCAATAAAATAGGCATCACTCTAATGAACTTTTTCAAATTCAGAGATTCTACTTACGAGCGGCAATATCTAGGCTTAAAGTGATGGTAGAACCTCTCTTCACTTGGCAAGGTGATGTTGTGCAGTCATTCACTTGGAAGTGATTAATGGTGGCACCGTTAAGTTGAGTTGTACCTGAAACAGAACAAAACTATTATCGCATCGGGATTTTGTGCGATGTGGTAAGTACACGTGGTGTAAGGCGTATCAGCGAATACACCAAAGACCAAAGCGGCAAAAATGAAGAAAACTTGAAAAGACATCGTGAACTAATAAACGCTTTGAAGCTGTGAGAGCTATTTTATATTAAACACAATCTCAACGAGTAAGGTATCTTTACTTTCTACGTGTTTTATTTGCCGTAAACTTTCTTCAAAATTGGTTAAAATTACCTATATGTTAAACAAATTTACTTTTATTGACTTTGTGACTCGGTTATTGCAGTGATAGGTCATGCCCAACATTATGTGCACGGATTTATTATCATCAGAGTCGCCTGGTCTAGAATGCTCACGGGTTTTCAACTTGGGCGATTTATCGCAAAATTGGCGACCTCGAAAACACTTAAGGTCAACCAATTTTTAAAAAAATTCAAGGGGCTGTAACTTTTGATCTAGTAGCCCAATCTTCAAACTGTATGAAGTTATGGATTCTAAAGGCCACCTTTTTTTTCCGATCGATTTCAGACAATTCGTTTTTCCAAACCCAAAATATAGGCAAGTGTATAGACTTTGCTTTCCACCAAAAATCGACTACTCCAAAATTTGTTGGGAAAACACTTGTTTGTGTAGTTGATTTTGGGTAAAAAAGGCCTGCCTTTTTTTGAGGCCCGAAAAAAAAATTGTCTCAGATCGCCCGAGATTTTTCTTATAGAATGTGCCCTGTAGAATCCATAATTTCAAACAGTTCCAAGATTGGGCTACTAGTTCAAAAGTTACAGCACTTTGAATTTTCGTTCGAAATTGGTTTCTAGTCTATAACTTTTGATTGAGACGTCTAATCGAAAAAGTACGAATTGTTTTGGATTCTACGCCCCAAAATTAATAATAAAAAGTGTTTTCCCGAGAAATTTTGGTGCAATCGGTTTTTGGTAAAAAAGGAAGGTTATACACTGCCTTTTTTTGAGGCCCGAAAAAAAAAATATAATGTGCGAGGAGATCGAAGGTTAAAATAAAATTTAAGTGAGGTTAGGTTAGCGTGCTAGTTAGGTTAGCTCAGAAATCTGGTATCAGGAGAATATAATGTGCGAGGAGATCGAAGGTTAAAATAAAATTTAAGTGAGGTTAGGTTAGCGTGCTAGTTAGGTTAGCTCAGAAATCTGGTATCAGGAGAATATAATGTGCGAGGAGATCGAAGGTTAAAATAAAATTTAAGTGAGGTTAGGTTAGCGTGCTAGTTAGGTTAGCTCAGAAATCTGGTATCAGGAGAATATAATGTGCGAGGAGATCGAAGGTTAAAATAAAATTTAAGTGAGGTTAGGTTAGCGTGCTAGTTAGGTTAGCTCAGAAATCTGGTATCAGGAGAATATAATGTGCGAGGAGATCGAAGGTTAAAATAAAATTTAAGTGAGGTTAGGTT
>NW_022171512.1:0-1761 GCF_008802855.1 Photinus pyralis | reverse complement strand
CCTGTATACTGCGACCAACTATTTAGCCTATATAGCCGTATCGGTCGTACGTGCGTTGAGGGTAGTTATAAGAAGATTACCACCTTTCCAAGATGTCCAAATGGTCGCCGTTGTCCCACAGATACGTTAATTCTACTTCAGTTAAAGTCAGCTCTTTGTTCTATATTTTATATCACTAATTAGAGTCGTCGAATTCCACAATTATTGTCAGAAGATTAAACTTTATCTTTCTTACATTAAAATAAATTATCATAAAGGCTTTTCTGTTAGGAAATATACGAGATTGTTTAAAAAATTTACGTAAACGCGCAATAAGGGATGTGCCTTAGGCGGTATGGTCAAACCAAGTTATCGTTGCATTTGTTTAAATTATTAATTAAAACCTGTTTTGGAGAACAGAATTGCGAGCGCTCCCGACTCATACCTATGTAACGAAACACTTCTTCATACCCGAGGTAATGACCATGCCATATATTTGTGGAGTGTGCAGGTCAACGCCGGTATCAGTTTGATAGACTGTTCGCCTGACCTGAGAAATTCCAAGAGACGGTTGGGGTTAATTAGAATTTAGAAATTTCATGTGACCCATTTAAGTGAGGTTAAGTAACCGTTGCTAATTGAATGAGTTGCAGTATATAACATCCCATTAGTCGTGAGTGGTTTGAAAACAATCGCTTTTAATTACGAGTAATTTGAATTGTTAGGTTTATCGAAGGGCACACAATTAATTAAAGAAGTTTTAATGTTTGGAAGTAAACGATCGAATACACTGTGTCGGCTGGGAAATCGTTGATCCCTCCATGAAATGACCGAATTTTATGAAATGTAAAGCCGTTGCTTAGTGGGGACCTTCTTGCCTTCTGCATCTTCGCAAGTTACATTCTTAAATCATCGATATTTTTTGCCGTTTTGCACCTTTGCCGGTCGCGTGCATTTAGAATCTTTTCTTTTCACCGTTCCGTTAACGTTAAAACATAAGTATTTGTTATCATTCTTCCGTTTATTATAAGGCGGGTATTGTTTTTTGTTTCGCATTTGGTTTCCCGTAGCCACCGCTAATTAATTTATGTTTTCGTCACTTGGGTTCCGTTAGGGCAATTACTACCGTGTCCTTCGCCAGAAGCCGACCGCCGCCCCCTGCAAGATCTCTAGAGACTGTTTCCCTGTGGATTGTGACAAACCTCCACTCCCGGGTATACAGTTTTGATTCGCTCGGTTCTGTCCTGAACTAAGTGGGAGTACGTAATTGAGTAAGTATTAAAGTTAGAAACATGATTAAAAATAAAATCACTTTATAGAAGCACGTTTCTGAGAAAATAAATGTAATGGTTTTACAGCAGGGATGTTTCTGCTAAACAACGTTGTGATTAAATCTTTGTTTCAAAGATAGCAGTACCATATTTATAAGTAAAGCAGAGTTGTATCCCTTAAGTTGTGGGAAGTGGTCAAGGCTGTTGAGATTCCCACACCAATAAAATTAGGTCTGGATCGAGATTGTTTTTCATTGTAGCGGAGTCCTGAGAAATGTATAATCAAGTTTATTTAATTAAGCTAGCTGGACAGGTGTTTTGTCAGGGTCTTTGTGACAGTTTGCCATTGCACACAAAAACGTAAAAGAAGCTTAACCGATCCGATTGAAATTATAAACGCATATAACTGAAATTCGCGGAAGATACTTAAACAATAATGGACGACGTGCATATTTGTTCGGCGACAATATTCCGCATAGTTTGAAACTTTGAATATGTAATCAAAGGCTTG
>NW_022171511.1:0-425 GCF_008802855.1 Photinus pyralis | reverse complement strand
CAGACACCACTAATTCAAAGCGACAGGTATATAACAAATTAATTTTGTTTCAAGGCTGTTAGATTTTAAGTTAAGTATATTTATTGCATCCGTGTTTAAAATTTATTTTAAAAAAGATATATGCTTCTTTAAATAAAAAAAATTGTTACCGAAAGCTTATTTTTCCCATTGATGTAAGTTGAAAAGTGTTCATAGTATCACAAGTTGCCTAACCTAAACGAGGTTCCCCTCTCACACTTCATGGCTACAAGGTCAAATCCCCCAAACTTGAGCAATGCTCCCTCTGTTTCATTCTATACTCTAAGTTTCGAACCTACAGTTGGATGTCGAAGACAGTGCACGGAATTAGGTGCCCTAACCATTGAGTTAGAAAACTAATGGAGGGAATCAAATGCTTGGCCAGACGTAGACCACGGGAACCAAAA
>NW_022171510.1:0-583 GCF_008802855.1 Photinus pyralis | reverse complement strand
CGTTACTTGATTTTAATCCGTGCGATTAGTTAACCAGGCTAGACCTGAGTTCTCACAAGAAACACCGACCATAATAATAATAATAATAATCTTTATTCCAACCTAGATACAAAACTGTAAACACAACAAAAAATTAAAAATTGTAAGTGATAATTGTTGTTATAAATTAATCCATTTTAAGACTGTTATAAATTTATTGATAATTAGTTGTAATAAATAAAACACGTAATTAAATTTAAGTTACAATATTAATAACTAAACATATTCATTGTATTGATGTTACTCGTACATACTTATAGTGTAAAAGTTTTCCAATTGTTTTTGCTGATTAAATCCCACTGTTGACTTGAAATCAACAAAAAGATCTTGCACAATATTTATCCTATAAGTATGATGGGCATTGAATTTATAACTACCAATTAATTCAATGGTATGGGTATGGTCATTGTTTAAACAATGGTATGGTTTCATTCGCTGCAGCGCAAACAATTGTACATAATATTTTGCCTCCAAAATATGCTATTTTTCCTGTAGGCAGTATTTATAGTAGGTACCTATGTCGATTTCTGCTCTGCTAGCTACA
>NW_022171509.1:0-593 GCF_008802855.1 Photinus pyralis | reverse complement strand
TCATGTCAAATAGGGCTGCATTGATCTCTTGCGTTTGTGCTTAGGTCAGTCGACCTGACTCAAACACAATAATTGTCATCGTTCTCCGTGAGAGATCAAGTGGCTTGTTTATGTGGGGTTAATCGTTAATCGTAATTGACATTTGTAAACAGGGCACCAGAACATTCGACGGGTAATTAAGTGGATGGTTTATTTTATTTGCCAGTACAACATCCGATATTTGACCGCTGCAATAAACCCGCACACTATGTCTCCGTAACCGGTCTTCGTGATCCTGAACGGCGGACGAAACTGAGGTACAATGCGATCAAATATGAGGTGCTGTCGAGTCACCTTTGGAATTTTTGTTTACATGGGAAATCGTATTTAACGTGAACTTCCAAAGGCCACTCGACAGCAACTCATTTTTGATCGCCCGTTATCACCTTGCCTTTATAGTACAGGACACGATAGATCGTGGAACAGGGTCTTATGCCCAACAATGATGCCACATGTTATCAGAATATGATTTGAAGAGAATGGACGTATTTGTAATCTATAAAATCGGCATCGCAACTCCTATAAGGATTGCATTCATTTCCCCATGTTTCCTG
>NW_022171508.1:0-5758 GCF_008802855.1 Photinus pyralis | reverse complement strand
AGGTGTACCGTACAAGGGGGCTTCGATAACAAAGAATTTGATTGTAAGTGGGACTGTAATTATGAATTACTTCCAAGGCCTTGTTTATGCTGGGAATGAAAGAATATAGACACATAAATAAACGTGTTTATTATCAAAAAATACAAAGTAAATGAATTTCTATTGAACATGGTTGACGTAGGCACGACGGCTACTAGAATATGGTAAAGTTACGAAGGATAATGTAAACAAAGGAACTTACGTGTTGTTTCGAAGTCCATAAACAACGAAGGCGATGTTGCAATGACGAAGATTTAGACCGGGAGGCAGTGTACATAGTAACTAAACCATAAGCGACAAAAAATTCGACAATACAGGCTGAAAGTACGTTGAAAACTAATAATAAAATCACTAGTCTGCCAGTCGTAAGTGGCAGTATTAACTTGGGGCGGCGCTAAATAGGTGACTTCTTTAGGTGATCAACTAAATTACCAAACTATTACGGTCACGGAAAAGATTTGTATCAAGAAATCCCATTTTTTCCATAGTTTTCAAATATGCTACGGCAGACGATTTCAAGTGCAGCGTTGGTAGCGAAAGACGCCCTCCAATGTAGGGAAAAACACCCCTGAACTTAAACCATGAGGACCGTATACAAATTATTCATCTCTCACACGCTCGCACCCGCTGGGATTTACTATACCTAAATTTTTTAACTTCTAAGACGTCTGCCACTATTAAAGCTACACTTAATATCGTCTGCCAGGATATATTTTAAAGTAGTGACAAAAAGAGGAATTTTTATGTATGATTTTTATACGGTCCTCATGGTTTAGTTCAGGGGTGTTTTTCCCTACATTTGAGGGCGTCTTTCGCTACCAACGCTGCACTTGAAATCGTCTGCCATAGCATATTTGAAAACTATGGAAAAAATGGGATTTCTTGATACAAATCTTTTCCGTGACCGTAATAGTTTGGTAATTTAGTTGATCACCTAAAGAAGTCACCTATTTAGCGCCGCCCCAAGTTAATACTGCCACTTACGACTGGCAGACTAGTGATTTTATTATTAGTTTTCAACGTACTTTCAGCCTGTATTGTCGAATTTTTTGTCGCTTATGGTTTAGTTACTATGTACGCTGCCTCCCGGTCTAATTGCTCTTTTCTACGGTTTTGTCGAATTTGTCGATTTTGTTACAACGAAATTTTCGTGATGTGCTTTGTGTTGACGTTCTGCTTGTTAACAATAACGATGTTGCGAACTGCACGGCGACATCTTGATTTGTTGTGGATCGATCGAGATCTATATATGAACGACGAAGGCTAATCGGCCATTGATCGGCGAATTCTCAACGTTGTTGAGTCGATGGCTTCTCGGCGAAGAATGGGACGAATTCTGCGCGACGAGTACACAAATTGCGCTTCTGCGGCTCATACTACAGGGAGGGCAAAACGGTTATGTACAGGGTATTTTCATTAAAGGAAAAACGAAAGGATATTTTATTCTAGTTTGGGGACGCAACAGAAGGTAAATAATTTTTTGCTTACTTACGCAAGCTTAAAAAACTTAAAGATCTAGTAAATTTTGCTTTTTAGTCACTGTATTTGCTATATGGTTTATTATAATATAAAATGCCAAAACTTTGTAACACCATTGCATTGATGGTTTCCGAAAATCTATAGAGGAAAATTTAATTACACGTATAAGAGGATCATGTACCTATGTAAGTCTAATTTCAAATTCTTCGCCAGAAACTTTGGTGCCTAGCTGTAATAATGATTTTCATTATCCATATCAAAGTATTGTCACGCTTAATTATTAATCCTACTACTTGATTCGCAAGAATTCCCTAAAATTGGCATACCTTGCCGAGCCGTGTGCTGTATTAGTATTGGCATATCTCAATCTTAGTTACATACTTTATTTAATTCAGAAGGTCGTGAACGGTGAGATAATTTATCTAGAGAAGTTTAACCGCACTTGAAATAAAGTTCGACTTCACATCTGGTTGCTTCTAGCACATGTAGCACCATTGCCAAGCCAAGTAATTTTCAAAGTAGACGGCACGCTCAATTTCACCTGCCAAATACAGCTTGGTGCTCTTATCATAACTGTAATTTATAATAGTGCCATGATAAATTGAAGTTGACACAATTGTGACTTTCTATTGTCCACGTGGAAACTTATCTGCAATGTCCTTAAACGAAATGAATGGATCATAAAGTTTTCTAGAAGCCAATCGAATATTTTGCGTATTACAAAAGTTTATGTTCGTGCAGTTTCTTCCAAATTGTAAGGGAAAGTACGTAGATATAAGTATTTACGATTTCATGATCGAAAAAAGCGTTCCGCTGTAAATGTTAGGTGATAAAATTCTAAACCTATATGAGGGTAACGCAATGAAGCAGGAAAAGTGAGCGGAGGGCGAAGCACTTGGGGATGTTGTATACAACACCGAATCAGCCAATGGGCCGCGAACGATGAAGTTTCCGAATAGTATCTCGTGAATTTTGTAGTATCCCCGGAAAAACTTCCCTAAGGTCTACTTTTACTATATAATTTAGTTGTAGCTGATCAAATCTAATTCTACACTGAGAAAAAAGTTTGGTTACAGTAAACAAATTTTATTTTGAGTTAACAAATATTAAGTTCAAATGTCAACAAACAAATAAAATGTTGTTGTTACCAAATGGTTTACTCAATTATGGTGACACCTAGAAATAGTATTTTTACCATAAGCAATAAATGATTGAAATTAATCCTACATATTTGTTTGAAGATAATGCTATTCTTTAACTGTTAACATATAATTGTTATACCCTAAGCCTCAAACTGTTTGATAGTAATGTGGTATAATAACTATAAATTTGATATTTACTAGCTATTAAAGAAGGCAAAATTGGTATTAAATTTTGTTTAATAATGATAATGGAATACGTTGATAATATACCTAGATCTAATGGTATTTTATTATTAAGAAACGTTTTGTATTAATTCCGGTATAAATGATGCTTACCACAATTTCTTTACTAATGACAAAGTGATTTAAGAATTATGCACTTGATGGGTACAAAATATTTATTAACTTTCAATAACTATTTGATAGGATTAAACGGGATGTAAATTAACTAATATTAACAACAAAGAATCCAAATCAATAACTGTTTATTTAAAAAAAATCCTGTAGATAATCTTAAATGTGCTAAAAATCCGTAACTGCGTTAATAAACTACTTAACTACTTGTTAATTTTACTAATAATAAAAAGAAAAATAATCATTTATTTTACTTTAAACATATTTAACACATATTGCCCACCAGCAACCAAATGTGTGTGTGAACGTGTTCAATATATAACCACACCTATCAGGATGTATAGTACCTATATTAGTAATAACATTACAAAATAAAAACACACCTTTATCTTCTGTAGAAAATATACTTTACAATCCCAACTATACAGGTAATTCACCGTCATCCTTTGGGTCTAGAAGTATCAACGCGCAACCAATTGTGAAATTCACTCCATTAAATTTAATCGACTCAACTTCGAAAAGGGATGCTCAATTCGGTACGCGATCTTTTAATAAAATTCTATGGGTTTCATCCATTGTGTTTTTTTCCAAATTCTAAAAATAAAATGAGGATGTAATTTTCAATACCAAGACAACATTAATTACCAAAAACAAAATTTATTTCCCAAGTAAAACACCCAAAAACTTCAAATTTTTTTGGCAAACCAAAAAGTAAAAAATTAAAACAATATAGCAAACGAGTTCCTAGTATGGCTATAGCTTGGCATTGTGTATTATACGGTATTATTATGGCTAAAGCTATGCTCATTTTGTGTTTTCTGGTAGGAATGATGTCATAGGTACCATCATTATTATTATTATTAAGCAATTAATGCAAAAGAGTACTATACTACACTACTTTAGAAACTAATATGGCTAATATGGGACTCACTTACCTACAAACACTTCGGAAAATTGCGCTAAACCCGCGCACCGCCTCAATAATTTTCGCTAGATTCTATATTAGTCCATCTCGTAGTCCATATTTCTAACGTAAAATTGAAGCACCACATAATGTGATTTGTTGGATTTCGGGAAACAAATGAAAATCACATTCACAATGCACTTTACTGTTTTATAATATCAACCCTGTAGCCGCACTAATTAATGACTAATTCAATGAGGTAACTACACAGTATGCTTGAATGAAAAGACAAGATGTCCACACCTCAACTTTGTATACAGTACCTACTTTATAAGTGTAAAGTAATAAGTTCAGCATTCTTTATTGTTAGAAAGTATCATGTCATTTTAGACTTGTAAGCGGTAATCCTAAAGGTGATTTGTTTAATACTATGCCAGTATATTAATATCTAAAATACAGACAGATACTATATGATTTTCTATATATTAAAGAATGTCTATCTTATTGTTTAATAAACGATCTTAAAAGTTAAAAACGGTAGGTAACGATAAATAAATGCGGCCTAAACAAATTGATTTGTTAAATTTAAACAATACTTTTCGCTCAGTGTAGAAAAACATAGAAGACGTGGAATCTGCGCAGAAGTCTTCATCGAATCTTAGTTCAAATATTTGCGCAATATTCGCCGTTTGAAATAATTTACATGAAAAGACATTGAGCTTAGTGCAAAACGGTTTAAAAGGGCGACAGCCAAAAGCAAACAGAAGTAATTGGGCGCACCGGTCTCACTGCAAAGTAAGGGTCGCCTATACACGCCTGCCATTACGAGGGAGTTAAAGCTTCGGCCATATGTTTTTACTCCTAAACTACCATTAAACTGTCAGTTTTTTCTTCCACCTTCTTTTTTTTCGCCTTTCGTTAAGCTACATCTTCCGCAAATATCTACGGAGTCATGATGAATTTGCACACCATTAGTTTAGTATGATTAACGAAAGCTTCGAAAAGATAAGGTTAACAGACATGTCAGATTGCTGTCTCAATAGCCTACCATTAACAAAATGTTAAAATATCTGGAAACTTTTATTCTCTCGCCGAAAGGAATTTAACGATCGTACTTGATCCTTTTCTCAGATTATTGAAACGAAATGCACGAGTTTATTACGTTAAATTTTTATCGTCGCATCTTGATATGTCTCTATTTATATCTAAAAGGAAATTAGTAAATTGTTTAACGTGGCTTTAAAAGCTGTAGGCTTAATTTGTACTCTTTTTCTTAGACGACTGAAAATATGTGCCAAAAGTAGGTATACAGGATGTTCTGTTACGAAATCATATTTGGAGGCGGTGTTTCGATTAGGTGACTTTCACTATATAAAGATATCGAATTTTTCATACATTGAAACAACACACTCTATTTGCCATAAAAGTTCTGTTTAAATATGAAAGTACAAACGATCATGACATTTGCATCATGTTTATAATGTATAGAAAACAAGGGAGGCACATTTGCACTTTGCATTAACATGACATTGGACTGACATTTTTAGTTTCGATCCACTGTATGTATTTACAGTTCAACGTCGAGAATCCATCGATCCAACTCGTTCATATTAATTTCTAAATAAACGTCCAAGACTGAGGCATGAAAGTACTTTATGTACATATTTGATAGATATTCTTGCATTGTACTGTACTGTATCGTATGATATGGTAGAATATTTTACTGTACTGCACAAAGCACACAAAACCGTTATTTGTGCTTTCATTTGATAAATCACTGGCCAATTTAGAGATTTACTACTTGACTTACTTGAAATTAACTCACGCTCAAGTAGTGAAA
>NW_022171507.1:0-9262 GCF_008802855.1 Photinus pyralis | reverse complement strand
GAATTGCGAGTGAACGGGACGTCGGAAGGGGGTACCGTCAACGGGAATGTGTTAGCCCCCGACACGATCTTCCTGATGGTGGAGTCAAATCTTCAAACGCGAATTGCGGGTGAACGGGACGTCGGAAGTGGGTACCGTAAAAGGGAATGTGGAAGCCCGCGACACGATCTCACTGATGGTGGAGTCAAATCTTCAAACGCGAATTGCGGGTGAACGGGACGTCGGAAGGATGTACCGTCAAAGGGAATGTGGTAGCCCCCGACACGATCTTCCTGATGGTGGAGTCAAATCTTCAAACGCGAATTGCGGGTGAACGGGACGTCGGAAGTGGGTACCGTAAAGGGAATGTGGTAGCCCGCGACACGATCTCACTGATGGTGGAGTCAAATCTTCAATCGCGAATTGCGGGTGAACGGGACGTCGGAAGGGGGTACCGTCAAAGGAAATGTGGTAGCCCCCGACACGATCTTCCTGATGGTGGAGTCAAATCTTCAAACGCGAATTGCGGGTGAACGGGACGTCGGAAGGGGGTACCGTCAAAGGAAATGTGGTAGCCCCCGACACGATTTTCCTGATGGTGGAGTCAAATCTTCAAACGCGAATTGCGGGTGAACGGGACGTCGGAAGGGGGTACCGTCAAAGGGAATGTGGTAGCCCCCGACACGATCTTCCTGATGGTGGGAGTCAAATCTTCAAACGCGAATTGCGGGTGAACGTAGGAAGTGGGAAGCGGTTAATGATGTAAGTAGCCGTTCGACAAGATCTGTTATTGAATTGAGTCGAAAGTGGCTAATTAGAATACTGATCTGCCACACAAAATGCGCTGAAGTCCCTTCGTCTCAAAACGAGGACTTTTGATAATTTTTTTATGAAAGAAGTAAAAATCCGATCAACCGACGCAATTAAATGTACACATGGCGATTTTTCTAACGAATGGTCATTTTTTTCTCTGCCCGTCATAACAAACTCGTCGCTTATTTCCATAATTTCTACTTGACCGTCAGGGGATTTCATGCACATCAAATACGTTTGAATTCGTCACTTTTACATTTCTATTTGCCTGGTTTTTAAAAAAGGATAATAAAATGGTGGGTTTAGCCAAATCATGATCATAATTAAGATCATTAAGAAATGGCCATAAAAAACAAGAGCTTAATTTGTGCGTCGCTAACCAACGAACTATAAACATTCTCTATTGGGCTATTTCTTAACGATCTATACGAATAGTGAACTAATGATTGTACAAACCCACCATTATTCTCTAACATTGCAAACTCATATAGGTGTGTCTTTCTGAGGCAGGGCTTGTAATATATGCCAAATATTGCAATAACGAAGTTTCAGCGTCAAGAGCATTTCTAAGCCCATGGTTAGATTCGTGAAATCTGCAACTTTGTTCTTGCAAATACGATATCATACTTCTGAAAGTGGTGGCAGACGCCATCCTGTTGGAGGGTCGTGACTAATATTTTCCAAAATCAGGAAACATGTTACTTAAAAATTTTTTTAATATATTTACTTATGAATACAAGACAAATTTACGCCATAAATTTTTTTTCTTAAAGACTTAACTAATTGATTTGACTTTTTTAAAAGCTTTAAGACCGCTTTATAGCGAACACGACGAAGAGTGTATCTGGAGATAACAGCGATCACAACGCAAGCTTTGTAAATAAGTTGGTGACAAAGTTGAGATTTCCCTATAAAAAATACATTTACAAATATGGAAATTAGCAAATAGCGCGGGCGTTTGTTGCTAGTAAGTAACTGGTGCCTTTTACTCACACCATAAAATCTTTAGTTAATTGGTAAAATCTGAATATCAAACACCAGCGGAATATTGGTGTTTTATTCTAGTGCATAATAACAATATCGATACAAGCATAAAATTGAAGAATGTGAGACCCTACGTCGAATATAGAAGGAGTACCGCATCAAGAAATGACATAAAAAACAATAACCTAGCAAAGAATACTTTTGGAAACACTATTAAAATACCTGGAAGCTATAGATTTCTGAAAGAGATATAGTATGACTGCCTCACACCGCAGAACATTCATGAAACCTAGCAGTCGAAATTTCTTGGCAGCTCGGAGTATAAAAAAAAACAATATCGTGTATTGGAGCTGATTTGTTAGACATTTGCATACGTAAATGGACTTTTTGCTTAGCATTCACTACGACTTAAACGTTACCAAAAAAGTGTTCAACCAAAGTCACTGTAAACCATTGAGCGGTCTAAAAAACTGTTATATTCCGGAAGAAATTCCGACCTTAAGACATTTGGTATAAGTAATAAACAAGTAAATATCTACCATTACCCGCACCTCTTATTCGAAAATTCCTCAAACTATAAAAAAATAATATTATGGATAAAGGAAGATAAGTGTTGCGATTTTAAATCACATTTCTGATGATGAAGTCGTAACTAACAAACAGCTACCTTCTTTATTCGTAAAAAAATGATCAACTTACTCCTTTAATTCATGCAACTATTAATGTTTTCATGTAATTGTGGTAATTATTACAGTTCGTTATAAGCAACCATACTAAATGGTCTATGACAAAACTATAAATACAAAAAGAAAAATGAGTTATATTACATAGCCTTTAATTCAACAATTTCTCTCTTAATCTAATCCAGCTAAATATATACAATCATTACCTTTTTCTACATTCAAACTGAAAATTAAACAAATTCTATTAAGTAATGCTTTTTATTCGTTCGACGAGTTTGTTAGTTATTGTAAGTCTTCTCCGTTCATATACACAATGTGATTGTAACTATACGTCCGTTTTATTGTTTATGTACCTATCTTTGTTGACGAGTGTAAGTGTATAAACACAACACACAATAAAATATTATTATTATTATTATGGTGCAATTCTTTTTCAGCCTTATTTTCTGAATACAAGAGGGTAAATGAATTTTCAAAAATTTGAGTTACATATGGCACCCTGAAAATGGCTTATTTATTACAATAATACATCATGAAGTAACACTAAACCCACAAATACTTGTACGGTTTTGCACCTACAACTAAAGATACAGAGATACAGAGCAACACCCTAGACTAAACCTAATTCTATTCCACTCCAATGACTCCAACCTCTTCGTGTACTCGCACCAGTTACATAAGTTTCGGAAATCAATTTGGCCTACTTACTTTATTGTACATAGTCGTATACCCTTGTATTTGATTACTCAAAATAAGATGTTTCATATTCACAATGGTTCTAAGTAATTTTCTTCCTGTTTACTTTCGTCTATTAAGAAGGTTAATTTAACCTAAAAAAATGTTATCCTGATGATGTTCCGAAATCGTAAGTAACTTATTTGTATACATGCGTGTTTTTGTGTTTTGCTTGTTCTTTTTCTGCTGATGTGCTTTTCTCTTTGTCTAAAGTTTTCGGCTTTGGTTTTTAAGTAACCATTCCAACTATCAAAATCTTAGGACCTATCGAATAAAGAAATCCTTGTATTGCACGATTGAGGACTTAATTTTTTTTCTACTCCAGTGTAGAACAGTGCATCGATTTCAGATACCATAGGATCCCCCAACTATCCACGGTCGTCGGTCAAGTAGTCTGCGATAATCCAATTTTAGCTATCAGCAAATTTTCGGAGAGAGTTTTCAATTCCAAGCCACATGAAGATGTTGCGGCTGTGATTTTATTTTCGTAGCGTGACATTAAGTACATGTTTGAGAAAAGATTTAGCGAGTTCAATTACAGTAATACATGTCAAGAGAAAAAAATAACAATAGGAAAAGAACGCCTTATCATTCAATTACGGTTACATCTATACTATAAATTTGATATTAGGTTTCTTAGGATTAAGTACTCGATTGAGATATCCTGGCTCTAAAAAACAAAAATTAACACGGACCCATGTTAAAAATGTATGAATTCCATACGGTTATATACATAAGTACATAACAGACTGTAACAAAACTGATGAGCGGATATGTTTTTATTCATTTAGTTGAGTGGTTTGTTACGCGGAAAACATTTAATTTCCTTGCGCGCCCTACGTCGATCCCCTAAATATTAGAAAATTTACTACTGGTCTCGATAAATACTATTAAAATGTACACTACTTACAGTTACACTGTTACGTAAAAAAGAAATTCGAATTGCCAACTTGTAGTGAGACAACTGCGACGCTTTTCTCGTGCATCAAGTTAATCTCACCGTTCGTCTTGCGCTTCGAGCAAACATCTTCTCCGCCGTCACTTTCCGTATCCTATCAACCCTTAGCGCTTTCCCATTTCCATCATCCCACTTTTCCCCAGTTCGCGCGGCATTTTCCCTCTCGCCCTGTTTACTTGATTTAACGGATGCCGCAATCTACCGAACCCACACATATGTGACGTCATTCTTTGTATAGACAACCTGCCCACTTTTACGTTCAAATGGCGTGCAAATCACTATATACGTCCATATAATTGGGAAAATGTTGACATTTTTGTACTAAAAATAAAGACACGTGTTGGCGTTATCCGATTATGGTGTCCTTGAAAATTTCCTTTTTTAAATAGGATGAAAGCGAAATCTACAGGTAGTTAATAACTGGAGAAAAATATTATTTTGCTCATTCTCAGGCGGATTTAGTATTGGATTAAGTGTTTTATCAGTTGTTCTCATTTTGAACATTCATTTTCAAACATATATAATTAAATATTTAAATTTAATGTTTCATAACTAAGCAAATAAACGTTTTTTTTATAAATGAACAAGTAAATAGCGCATTTTATTGTCCACTTTTGCCTTTTCCGCCTACGCCAAAAAAACCTACCACTTGAAACTGTGTAATGTGTATTAAATCAACCCTTCCTGATTCCTGAGCTTTCCTGAGCAATTTCGCAAATCATGGTTATGTTAATGAATAATGATAATACGACTTTATGATGTTATCGAGAAAATATTACGTCTATTGGTACAGTTAACAATAATTCCACGATTTTCCACTATCGTTTGCTTACCACCCTGCTCTAGTGCTGTTTTCACCTCCATTTCGTCCCACATTCGATCATGTAGAGACTGGTCAACCCAAAAAGCCAACGAAATATGTTTTATAGGGGGCTTTCAAAGTTAAGAACGTAACTGATTCATCCGAAGCCGTCTTCGTACGAGTTCGAATCATATCATAAATACAAAGAGTGATTGATTATTGTCTAAACACGAGACACATAAACATGACCTATTGAACACTCGTCACTATCATTGGGATAAAATTACATTTGTAAGTGGGCGTCATTCAAGACGAGGTAGATTCTATTACAGTCAGGACGTTACAATGAAAGAAATAATTTGAAAGTTGTACACAATATTCCCTTTGCTTTTTTTTAACCAGCGCTAACCAATACATTTTCCAGATTTTCGGATTAAATTAATAATTGCAAAAGCGTCTTTTTTCTTAGCATAATTTCTGAAAACTTTTAGTTTCACGTACCTATCTACGATACTTTAGCAAATCTTCAAATATAATATCACAGATTTAAATATACTATAAATCTGTGATAATATGCACCTACTTATCCAGGCATATTTACATTGTAACCACACATTTATCTAATTTAGATTTGTTGTAATTAAGCATTTTATGATTGGGATAAACGAGATATCCCGCTTAGCCTCCTACATAATAAAATTGTGTCCAACTAAAGTGAGTCGGAACGGAACTAGAAGCGTCTGTGGTTAAAATTTCAAAGAAATATCTCCATAAATATGAAAGTTGGCATTGCGCAGTCTGCGCAAAATATGGAAAATACGAAACTGATCGAAATGGGAAAATATAGACCATAACGGCTATCAATTAGCGAAAACCGTAGCACAGACAAAATACTACAGACGGCTCATGAGATATACGAAATGTTTGCGCTGAAAAAACATCCGTCTGCTAGCGCTACTGCCGTAAAATGTTCAAATGCTTAGCTCGTAAATGCACTTTTTTCATCGTAAACGAATGGTTGGAAACTGTACTGTAATACTGTTAAATAAATATGAGAAGGCATGCGTAATTTAAATGATTTAAAGAAAAGAATATCATATTTCCTTAAGTCAAAACACTTTATCTGTAGGTCAGGATATCCCATCTCAGGTGCATATTATAATTACGAAAGTTAGGACATTTGCAAATAAATTTTCTCGTATTTTTTTACGGATACGGATTACAACGGAATGACACCATTTATTCAAAAATACATTTTCATGAGGTGGGCCATTTTCGCTGAGACGGAGCTCCTCCGTTTTTGCATTGTGTAACCATTTATTGTGGGATGCCGAATATGAACTTTGAATTAAGGTTTAAAGGGAATCGCATTACTTAACCGTTAAGGGATATAAAAAAAGACACGGTATTTAAGCTTAACACTTGAACAGTTCATATACACCTTTTCTTTTCATAAAGACGTATTTTTGTGTTTTAAATAGTCTATTATTACAATTATTGTTTTAAATACCTAGATACTTGTTAATTATAAAAATGGCCAAAGCAGGAAATGTTTGTCAATACTTTCAATGTGGTGTTTCAAAACGAGTGGAACCCAATCTAAAAATGTATGGATTTCCTTTTAAGGATGAAAACCTGTGCCGCGTTTGGGTTAATAATGCTGGTTAGTCCTTCTTGTTTCATTGATAGTATGAACTATTACCAATTAATGCTGCTATGAAGTTCGCCGTGAAAAATTGGTGGTTCGAAAATGAACGAATGGTATCTAATCCTTAATTCAAACGAATTGTTGTGTCGCAACTACTCTACGTGGTGAGATATACGAGAATCGAATGTTATATTATCGAAAATACTATACGCAGTTTAAGTAAACGGCATAAAAAATTCGCTATGTGTAATGTGTGTATCAATTTCGTTTGCAGAACCGAAGATAACTTTGTCATTTGTTAATGTTTGTTGAGGTTGAGGTTTTCAGGTTTCACTTTCTCATTACTGCGTGACTTATTTCCTACTTTTAAATGTTGCACATATAAAAGCTTGCCGACATTGTTCTTAAATGTCATCGATTTCGATGCAAACAATCTAATTTTGAGCTTTGCTGGTTTGTGATACCTACATTCAATTTAGAAGAAGGGTATATTAATCGCCGGAGGTTTTCCGAAATCATTTCGGTATACTATGATGAAGTTGACCGGCTGTGATTTTCTGGAACCGGATTTTCCAGAAACGGGAGAGATACCTTGAATCATCCAAACAAGTTTTGCTACACTGAATTCTGAAGAAGGTAATTCATTTATCTTTGGGGATTTATGCAGAATTTGTTTGGGGCTCTCAGCTCTCATCAAGTTGAATAGGTAGGTACCTTATACATTTTCGAACCCATTTTTGGTGACCAACTTCACGGTGGCCCAATTATATACAATCATCAAATAAATCTTCCCTATAGATAAAAAAGCACGTCTTTACAGGGGCTACACATCTGATTCCACTGTCACCGAATTCATTAAAAAATAAAAAAATCTGTGAAAAACATTTCCGATTGGAAGACTTCACAGAATCAAATAAACAAATATAGAAAACGAGCTCCTGGGTATGGCTGTAGCATGTGCAAAACCAAATTTTAATCCTGATGTTAGTTTTGCTTTTATTTAAAGTGTAATTGTATGACATTTCATTTAATTGCTTCCATAAATATGAAAGTTGGCACTGCGCATGCGCAAAACCAAATTTTGAAACTGGCGTTAAATTTGCTTTTATTCCAAGTGCCCATGTATCAAATTTCATTTAAATACCTTCATAAATAAAAAGTTTGCAATTCAGTTTATAAATGGTCGAGATGCGAAAAGGGCATTGTGAATGTTGATCGATTAGGCTCAATTTTTGGAATTGCGTTTTATATAGCTAAATCTATATGCATATTGAATTTCATGCAATTCGGTTCATAACTCACAGAGATGTCAAAAGGGGCTTCCTTATTTTTTGGGCTACATTGCCAATTCACGAACTCCGATCTACAAATTTGATAAAGAATCCCTGTACTCAATTTTACTGTCATCGGTCCATTCGTTATCGAGATATCGTGCTAAGGGACGAACTAGGAAATGCAATACCGGGATCCCGCGGGATTTGCGAGACTGAGGAATTTGTCGACCAAGGGGCGACTCTTGTTTACTTTGTTAATGAAACTCATAACGGAGAAGTTATTTTTTAAATAATTGTTAAACTTTTTTCGTTAAAAATGTACCTACTATGATTTTTGAGGCACTTTAGTTCACCTTTTGTGCTTTACAGGTGAGGTTTTTTTGAGCTCTAAGTTAGGCTGAAGGTAATTTTTTGTTAAATATTGTGATAATTAGCGATTTGTTTTAATACAGACCGCACAGAATTGCTTATTTGCCAATTTATTTAAAATTTTGCGGAATCCCGCAAATACCGGGATTCCGCGGGATTAACTTCTAACAATCCCGCAAATACCGGGATGGAGATTTTGCTGCGGGATTGCATTCCCTAGGACGGACAGACACCGCAAAATTATAAACTCGCTAGGGCTCGTTAATAAAGCCATACTTCGCTTGATATGACTGGTGATCAATCAAACTTGCTTGAATTTCAAACCATCGCCCAAAGTAGCATCGCATCGCATAAAATAAACGGAGGTTTGAATTTATCGCATCGCACAGCATTTCATCTCCCATCGCGCGATAGCCAGCTGTCTGAAAGTATATTAAAACGATCGTACGCCAGTATGGATTTTTTGAAATAACAAGCATTTACCGTACTTATTTTTCAAAACATTAAACCCATATTAAATAACAATTAGGTACCTATAGTAAATAATAGGTATTATTTCATCCTATATAGATATCAGATATTAACTCATTGAGGACATTAGGAATAACCAGCCGCTATGCCGCTATGTTTAACAATTTTCTACTAGTTACAACCTTTGCAAATGAATAAACAAAGCTACAACTTGTTTGTGAGATTGTCGTACTATAAAGTGGAGTTCATTCACTATAAAGAATAAATGATAAACATTTTATCGCAGACGGTGTAACACTATACATTTAGGTATTACCATTGAATAAAAATAGTGTTTTTATTCAATGGTATTACCTATGTTATATAAATAAAAGATTTTTTTTCTCTCTTCTGCTATAGGAACGTTGCAGAAATCTTTCTAACTAAGAATGAACTTTTAATTTTAATGTTTGGGTTTGAAACTGTACTAGAAAGTTAATTTGGATTTAACACACTTGGCGGTGAAATCCAAATTTCGCGCAGCATATTTTTACATGGCGTGATATA
>NW_022171506.1:0-724 GCF_008802855.1 Photinus pyralis | reverse complement strand
TCCATTTTCGACTGAAGTAGAGGGCACTGTATAGATAAATCCCAAGTAGAAATGTAAACGAAGCAATTCTTCCACCTATATCTATCTCTTTTGTTAATACAAGCCCAGAAAATGTTGAATATCTTCTGAATTTTTCAAAAAAGTCCGTTGACATTTTCAATACCAATACTGACACGTCGACGAGTGGAGAACGACTAAACTGCTGCCTTATTATACCATTACCGTTATAATTAGCGAAAAATTGATCGGGGAACATTTCTACATGCATCTTTAAATGCATTTTGTTAATAATTTATTCGATATCGACGTCATCGGTATCGCCAAGCCGAGCGGTAAGTAGTAAAGCTTTCCATTTCTTACAGTATTAAAAGAAATATCTTGAGCATATCTAACAAGGTGATAATATCTGCTCGTCCGTCCGTCCATTTTAATGTGCGAGCACATCGATATCCGAGACAGTTTCTGTGTGTTAATAGATAAATTACAAAAGAAACTTATTAATTATTATTACACAAATCAATTTGCAGACTGAACCTATAACAGTTTGTTTCGTTCCCTATGTTTCTTCCGTAAGTATTGTGTGTTGCCTATGCTCGTGTTGTCCACTCTTCTGTCCAGTCGTCCTTGGTTTTGATAAAATTCCTTCGCTTCTTATCTTTTCTTTTCCGGTCACTTTTGAACAAGAGGTTGTCGTGTGCATTTGCTACATCTTCATTTTGTGAGA
>NW_022171505.1:0-704 GCF_008802855.1 Photinus pyralis | reverse complement strand
TGGTAGTTCACTTTAGATTTAGATTTATTTTTTCTTGCTTTATACAAACGCATTTGCAAACGTCAACATAATTATGCTTATACATCGTGCTTGTGATTTAAATATTCCTCACTAGTATAGAAGGCATGCCCGTAATAGGTGTAGTCTTATTGCCACTCTATACTTTGCAACATCCATATTTTTTATACTTTCAGGGAGACTGTTGTAGAATTTAGTTGCCCAATAGTGAGGGTTGTTTTGGGATTTGCTTGTCCTGTAGTACATTGAACGTATCTCATCACATCCTCCAGCTACTGAAGCCCCGGGATTATGTTGCGGCAGTGGCCAAGTGAAATTGACGCCATCGGAAATGGGCCAGATTTTATACATTTTTTGACTCATATCCAGAAATACAATAATTGCTTTCAAATTACGGCATTTGGCGCAGCAAAAAAGAGGTACGTTGGTAGCTCTGAATCGCCAAAATTTTTTAACACACACACACACACACACACACACACCCTCACCCTCACGCACCCTCACACACACACACACACCCTCACCCTCACGCACCCTCACACACACACACACACCTTATGGAAATTCAAAATGTCGCATAGGTTCGACGTAAATTCAAAATAACTAAGAAAAAGATACGTAGCTTCGCATAATGCTAGCATTATGTTGAAATCTACGAGGCGAATGCTGGAGCAGTACTCTCCCCC
>NW_022171504.1:0-2545 GCF_008802855.1 Photinus pyralis | reverse complement strand
GGTGTTCCTAAATATGATGTAAATACGGAAGGGGCTAATTCTTTGACTTATTCTATGGCTAAACGTTTATATAAACATACGGCTGGAAACGCTTCGTTACCAAACTTTTTGGTCTCTTATACCGAGTTTTTTCGTATCTGTGATTGTTATCGAGAAAAAAAATAAAACGCAATTTCTCTATAGATTCTTGGCCGGACAACGAAAATGGAGAGAATTCCACAAAATTTGTTGTGTATAGACGGAGACCTGGCTACGGAAAAAAAGTGACTTATCGCTACATGGCTTGTTTTTTGCTCGGTTTTTTGTGTAAAGTATCCTGATACATAGTGAAGTAGAAAAAGTCCGAGATCCCGTGGCTTATGGTTGGGACTTGGGAGGGGCGGTCAAATAGGTCCAATTTTAATAAAACGGCCGATCTTCCGACTATAGGTATTTACCTCTGGCGCTTTTATTTTGAATCCAATGCAAAAAATGGATGATACTTTTTTGTACAGCTCATCAAAGCGCATCTTTTTTTTACATTTAACATTTTTCGTTATGATGGGGCTTACTTTCTCAGAAAAGTGCAAATTAAAAAAATTATAAAATGAATAGTTGAATTTCTCAAAAACTAAGAAACTCACAAAAAACTGTTATGGACTTTTTTGATAGAGTTTCTTTATGTCACATCAGCCAGTGTATGAAAAAAAAATTACAAACATTACAAACAAACCAAAATCGAAGGACTTAGTACATTGAAAGTGTATGGAGGAATGCGCACAAAAAATTCCAACATTTCTTAAACTCGAAAATTGTGGGTGGGCGATGGCCGACCAGAAATAGACTTTTAAATGGTTCGACGGTCAGCAATTGCCTAACACGGTGAAACATGTAGTTGAAGAAACTGAAGGTAAAATATAATTTTACACATACCCTTGTTGGAATACTTTAAATTATATTATTTTTCATGCGACCGACGCACGGTACGGTGCGGATGCTGCAGATTCAGAAGGAGACTCCGTTTGTTTATACGAATCTGATACAAGCGAAATTTATTAATTGATTATATAATGAAGTAACTTTTTTTAATATAAAAATATATATTATAACTATAATGTAATAGCCACTCCGTAAAATTTCTCTGTTATGCCATTGAATAAAGAATCTTTTATTATTCAATATAGTTGTGCATAAAAACGCGGAGAGTAACAACGCGCTTTTAATATACCTATCTGCCGAGGTGTAACGACTCTTGTGTCTGCCATTGTACATACCGATACCGCATAGGCATGGCTTTTAATATTTATGTAAATACAACATTCATTCAAATCGCCATATTTATGTGTAATCGGTCTTTTCGACTATGGTTCGAAGAAAGCGCTCCAGCAGCAGCGTAATTTTGATGCCAGTCTGCTACTATGTTAACCACAACAATTTTGTCTGCCAATATGCATTATGGCTTATTTATTATATGTATAAATATTTATAGCATTCCATCAATCGGTGTGCATGTACTAAAATGATCACCCATGTAGCTATAAGTCAATTTTTACCGTAGCTAGCTCTCCGTCTATTTGTTAACATAAACTTTTGATTTAACAAACGTCATTGAGAAAAGGTCGAGCGGGGTCAGAATGCAGGACAATGCTGGATATACTCACCCAAGAGGGTGATTTCAAATAAAATTTCTTTCATCCCAGACCAAAGTCTCAGTGCCTATTCTTCTGGTTACCTGCATCGGTTTCTATAGCTTGTTCAGTTCTAATGACGACAGTCGGAAAAAAACGGTCAGAGATTGAAATTGCCCTTTACCAAAAAAAATAAGATTGTTTTTGAAGTTTTAGTGCCCTGTGTTTTGGTCTAAGACAAATCGTGCAAATTTCAATCAGTGATGTTCCTTTTCGTCCGAACGGGCCCATTGCCCTGACATTTTCATCTTTCTGACATCCATTAAATTTAGTTAATCAATTCTCTTAATAATGCCTTATTAGGAGTAAGTACATCAGAATGCTCGATGCAACTCACGGGTTCCGCGGAATTTGTAAAGAAATTCTATCTCCGATGTGCCTTGCTTGATTGTTAAGGCCTCCGTGGCTCTAATATAAAATAAAAATACTGCAAAAAATGCATGGCATCGATCTAATGGGGATCATAATAAGAATAATAAATGGCTGAACATGGATCACAAAGCATAGTAAAAATGTCATTTGAAGTTGTGAAATTATCTATGAAGTGGTCGTCATATATTTACACACGGTCGGCGTTTGTTCATTATTTGATTCATGTTCCCAGAAATGGCGGTGGGGTTTCCGACACATTTGGATTTGAAGGAGTTCATTGGTGTATACCTCTATTAGCATACTAAACTAAGTATAGTAAACTAATAAGATGCTTCTTGACTCCGGATATAATGCAATTTTATACCGGAGGTGCGCTGGACCTGCGATGCTAGACAATTCTGAAAATTTTTGTCGGAGGTTGGGTGTTCGAACCTCAGTTGAGGTGAATTTTTTATCTGTGGCAGAGATGGGAATTACCTTAGACCAGTTTCGAGCATTCTGCCGGC
>NW_022171503.1:0-458 GCF_008802855.1 Photinus pyralis | reverse complement strand
TTGCTGAGAGTGATCTCGAAGGGATGCAGGGTGCTGATGAAACGTTCAGTAAGCGTCTCTCAGGTTTGATGAAATTCCTACGATCGGAAGTCGAGCATGAGCAGCATATATCGTTGGCAAGAAGCAAAGGAGAAAAAGAAGCATGTGTCTGATAAAG
Source organism: Photinus pyralis (assembly GCF_008802855.1). Classification (NCBI taxonomy): domain Eukaryota; kingdom Metazoa; phylum Arthropoda; class Insecta; order Coleoptera; family Lampyridae; genus Photinus; species Photinus pyralis. The sequence goes on along the minus strand of NW_022171503.1, from coordinate 301 downwards.
GGACTGCAGAGAAAATACCAACGGCGGTAGGGCTAGTTAATTGTGATGTGAGCAGTTGCATTTTCTGTGAGAAGTCGCACGAGAGTTCAAATTGTTTTAAAGCTCAACAGTGGTCGTTGGAGAAGAAAAACAAGATCGTGAGCAACAAAAAAGCTTGCTTCAAGTGCCTGAGAGTAGGACATGCAGCAAGCAAATGCAAGATTCCTGTTAAGTGCATGGTCTGTGGTAAGCCACATGTCGTTCTCATGTGTTCGATGTTGCCAATTCATCAAAATAAGATTGAGGAAAAATCAAAGGAAAC
>NW_022171502.1:0-676 GCF_008802855.1 Photinus pyralis | reverse complement strand
AAACTGGAAGGACTAAGAAATTGTAATGATCATGTACCTGATGATGTATTCCATGTTAAACCCAATAAACGATTTATTATTATTATTATTATTATTATTGTGATCAAAAGTACAAATCTGTGTCGGAGGCATTTTAATCTCTTAGAAATGCGTCGAAAATTTGGGACTATTAGGTATTCACTTGCTTACCAAAGGAAAACAATATTATTAATTGCATTAATGCATTGCTTTTTAAATTTCATACATGAACAAAATCTGCGGATAGTAGTTTATTAGCCATAAACCTGCGCATTTAGCATACGTGTGTTTTTACCAAGATAGCAGCAAACCACTTCGGTGGTTCCCTTTTGCCGAGCTGAAAATGCATAGTAGATAAGTGGGGGCTCACAGATTGGCTGAAAAGGTGACGCGGTCCCGAGAATTGCGTTGGGTCCGTTTCGGCAATTATAAATAACAAAGTAAAAGGAGAAAGGATATAGATAGAGGCAGACATAAGTCGTTCTCTAAGTGCGCGGTTACTAAAACAAAATCACGAGGTTAATTAAAAGGAAAAAGAAGTGTAAAGTGTTATTCTTGCATTTATAAAAGACGTTAAATTCTAACCGGCCGGCATAACAAATACTGTTGTGGATATCGTACTCGAATGTGTGAAAAATTCAATATAAAATTCGAGGAA
>NW_022171501.1:0-563 GCF_008802855.1 Photinus pyralis | reverse complement strand
CACAATTCTTTACCTAGAGGCTTTTCACAATAACAAATAAAAGGATATAACCACAACCCAATTTTTTTTTTGAATTTCGTTTTTGGAGATAAAAAAAGTAGCGTTAAAATATTTACTTTGGCTGTTCGGTCGGTCGGTTGCAAAGGTTTTTTAAGTATAACTCCAGAAGGAATCATCGTAGAATGGTCGGGTTTGAAGCATTAGCTTTGTGTCACAATTCTTTGCAGGCAGATTATAACGGGATTTCCAATAAGAGGTGTTATTTTGAATAGCCCGCTATTTCGGTAGATGTCAGTTTTGAAGCTGTCATTTTTTGACATTAGACAAGTAAAAACTACGCCATTAATAAAAATCGAACGATACACGCCTCAACACAAACAACGAAACCATTGATCTTTTACTGGAAAAGTTTCCGGGCCGTGCCATCTCTCAAAGAGGTGATCACAATTGGCCACTGAGATCTTGCGATATGACACCTTGCGACTTCTTCCTTTGGGGCCACGTGAGAGACAAGGTCTGCGCCAACAGCCCAGCATCGATTCAAGACCTCAAAGATGGAATTC
>NW_022171500.1:0-11386 GCF_008802855.1 Photinus pyralis | reverse complement strand
GTATATTATATACCGCGGGACTGAAGTAGTACTTTTAATCCCGAAGGTAAAGTTTATGGCCCGACCGAAGGGAGGGCCATAATTTACCTGAGGGATTAAGACTACTACTTCAGTCGCAAGGTATATACGATATTTTTCGTACTTCCGAAACTGAAACACTTAATATGTATGGAGTTAGAGAACGCGTTCTTTCAAAAATCGCTGCTTAACAAGTTACCATAGGAACGTTGCGTTGGTACGACAATCCCTATGCTATGGTAACAAAAATAATTTGGAAACTGTCATTGCTAGTGTCATAATTTTGGTCGTGGGTGAAAAAGGTGTATTTCATTTTGATAAAAAGCAGCCAAAGTAGGTAAAGAATTGATACCACCGAAATCCAAAAAACTATATGAGCAGCAGTACGATGCGTTTAAGAAGTAGTGCCGCATACAAAATGTGAAACAACCTACTGAAATTGCCTTGTTAGTAATTTCATCCTTCCGGGATTTTCGTCCAAATTTAATCCCGGCGGGACAAAAAGTGACACTTCAGTACTTGTCATAACGGAGTGAAGTTATCACTTTAGTCTCGGAAGTACGAAAAATATTTTTTTCACTACTAGCGTCTGATGACATGATTATTAACCTTTTTTCCACTTGTAAAGTAGGCTTTCTCGGCATTTGTTCCAAGTGGTTAATAATTTTTTATTATTAACTAGTAGTCAATAATGAGAACTGTCACGCTGTCACTTTTAGAAAACACAACCCGAAATTTCGCTCAATGAACGTTTAGACAAGTTCTCTAAAACGAATAATTGCCACCATTCGCAATTTCCAGAGAAATTACATACCTAAAATTATCACATTTTGAAAAAATTCGAACGAAATTACTCTTTGAAAAATCTCAATGACAGAACAAAATACGGCCTGTTTGACTTGTACTTCCACGTACTTGATTGACATGTTAAATTAAGAAACAAACAATTCTGTCCAACCGTTAACTCTCTTATCAATATAATATGTTAATTTAGAGGATTTCAAGTGCTAGTAGTGAAAAAAAATAGTATATATACCACGGTAGAGAAGTCTATTATTGCCTTCGCACCTTACACCCCTCGGCGCAAGCGCCTCGAGATGTAATCTTGGTGCTCAGGCAATAATAGTGGACTTCTCTACCTTGATATATAATGTACTATTATTGTAGATTAAAAATTTCTGCGTCTGCTCATGTACTCATTTATTATTTTACCCAAAATCGTCCTGAAACCTTCATTTTCATGCCTACTTTCTGTCAGGAAATTTTGATTTCCATGACAGAGGCAGAACAGACTACGTTTCCTGGCGCTTGTCACTTTGGCCCCACCACCGGCCGCACCGTCACTTTACCGGCTGAATCTGCGACATTGCTAAATGTCTATAATGACTACTGTCACCACTGACAGATTGACATTAATCAACAGTTCTATATAAAAATTTATATGTTATATTAAAACACGATTTCCGGTAAAATTTAATACAAATTTCGTCAGTAAAATGACATTACTTAACTCGGAAATTAAAGTACTCGGTCTAAAGGGACCTCGTACTTCAACATTTCCTCGCCAGCAACGTGACATTTTCCTGGCTCTTATGTAAAACTATTTCAATTCGGGAAACCGAAAAAATTTTCAATAACTTCACGGCACGAGTGATTTTTACTAAAATGCTTAATTATAATTTCCTTAATTTATCCGATTTCCCCCAACAAAAAATTACAAATGGGCACATGAATCGACGCAAACATTTTACGATTCACGAAAAAATTATTTACAACTTTGCTCTAAATTAATGAGAGGAAAAATATTTCAATACAAACAAATTACTATTGAAATATACGTATGGTGCGTAAACCAATTCTATACCCTGTATATTGGAGTCAATGAAGCCTAAAAACCAACCTTCTTAATATTATTGCCTACCCAGAATGGTCCTGTATAAAATGACGCTAAAAACTTGTTCCAAAGGGAATCCGTAAACAATGTACGAATAGCAGATATACACCCATGATACTTGTAGTATCAAGATATACACCTAATGATGTTTTTCCAGGTAAATATTATTAAATAATGACGTTTTTGTAAATAATACAAATAAATAATAAACATTAAGAACAAATCATTATTATACAGAGTGGCCCAACGAGAAGTATACAGAGGGCTTTTAGAGTATTAAATTTAGAAATTTCGAAAAATCCTCGAACACGTCAATTTTGTATTCGAGGGGGACAACTTTTGGAATACAAATCACAAACCCAAGTCTTCATCCCTCTACGTAGGGAGCTTAACCCCTAAAATTTTAAATGGAATCCTATGGCAAATGGCACATTATTTGAAAGCCAATTTAATCGTGATTACTAATCTGCTTTGCTTTTTAAATTCTATTGATTCGTTTCGGAGATATTCGCATTTGAAATGGCTTTTTCCCCTGATTTAAGTCCTTTAGATTACTTCTTGTGGGGATATTTAAAGAATAAAGTTTATGCTACTCCGCCCGGAACATTACAAGGGTTGCGAGCACGTATAACCATAGTGTAAGAATAGAATACACTATGGTATAACTCAACAATTTCGAGCGATTACCCCCGAAATCTTGCAACATGTACGGCAGCGTTTTGAAGCAAATCTTTATTATTGCATGGAAGCAGGCGGAAGGCAATTCGAGCATTTATTGAAATAAATGTTGTCTGTTTAAAGTTAATTTGTTATTTTTTGCACAATTTAAACCTTTTTTAATACAAGGTGACTTAGATCGCATTTGTTTTGGTTTTTTTAGAAAAAACCATTTCAAATGCGAATATCTCCGAAACGAATCAATAGAATTTAAAAAGTCACGATTAAATTGGCTTTCAAATAATGTGCCATTTGCCATAGGATTCCATTTAAAATTTTAGGGGTTAAGCTCCCTACGTAGAGGGGTGAAGACTTGGATTCGTGATTTGTATTCCAAAAGTTGTCCCCCTCGAATACAAAATTGACCTGTTCGAGGATTTTTCGAAATTTCTAAATTTAATACCCTAAAAGCTCTCTGTATACTTCTCGTTGGGCCACTCTGTATGTACTGTTGAGTGCTAAATGTTGCTATTATTGTTTAAACAATATAAATGATTATTAACCACGACTGTGGGAGACATTGTTGTGTGAAAATTATTTTTTCCGCATATTCAGTGATTACCTACTGTTTAATCATATAAAAGATTTCCTGAAATTGGGATGTTTCTGATTTTTAATAGTAATAAAAAACACGCATTAAAAAAAACAAATTATCAAAATCCGAGCTGTTGCTCAGAATAGAAAAGTTAAAAACCTTTGTTCCTTTGTTTTTGAGAAGTTTTGAATTGAAAAGTTAAACTATTTAGTTTTTTTTCTAAATTTTCATTTTTCTCTAGTAAGCATCAGAGTGAAAAATGTTAATTACAGAAAAGATGTATCTTGATGAGATCTACAAAAAAGGCTTGTACACTGTGTGCGTCGGGTTCACAATAAAGAGCATTTTCTAAATATGACCAAAGATAATTGCAATGACTTAGGCAATAACTATTAAACATCAACAATATACCTCAGGTTCGTGCTGGCTAAGAATATGGACATTGATTATCTAGCTGTCTACCGCCAAACATTCGATAAGGACCCATCAACTGCAGGGCAATCATCTATCTATAGTTTTATTATTAGTTTACGACCAAAACCTTATTAGAGAAAATTTCAACTCTCTAATCAGAACTGAAAAATTTTACCAAAAATAGCCCCAACTATTTCTTTGGCACTTGGGATATAAAAAGCCCTTAATTTTTTTATTATAAGATATACCACAGAACTCCCTTACAGAAAATTTTGGCACTATTGGGGGACTATCCGCAAGAAACAATCCTTCGTAGTTTTCTAATTATGTCGCGAGTCAAAACCTTATTATTAGAGACACTTCAGAACTACTCGGAACTATAATTAGAACTCAAAAATGAACACAAGTACTCCTTTTTATTATTAGATTTACCCCATAACTTTATTGCGGACAGTTTCAAAAAAATTGACCAGAGTTTCGAATTGACACTTGACATTTCAAAAAGTTTTTTGGCGTATTTTTGAAAATGTGGAAAGGCATTGTTGTGCGCATTTTGTTTGTCTGTCTGTCTGGTGGACAATATCGTAATTAGATCTTTACTATTGATGAATTTTTCTCTGTAGAAGTTTTTTGTATGCTACTCACAGCAAAAAAAATGCTGCAATTTTTATTGCACGCATGCGCAAATCGAATATTGCGTCGACTTGCTGCAATTTTTATGGTGCAAGAAAAATGTCGTGTTTTGCGCCAAAAGTTCTGTATCTTGCATGCAATTTTAGTAACTTTTGTAGTATATCAACTTTCAATGTATCATATATTACACGACATACTTGAGGTACAAAGATTGAAATTGTGCTCTCATGAATGCGGTAATTGTACATCAAACTTCGATAACTTTCGCCTGTTGCCAGGTATCGGAGTGTGATAATCAGTTTTATTTCTGCAGATACACATTCCCTAGTGTACCACTGTTTCTCAATTTTGGGAGTTATCTTTTTTAATAAATCATTGAAGGTTGTTTCATCCATTCTCAAGAAATTTTTGAAACTCTTTTTATCTTCTAATAACTCTCTACGCAATTTCAAATTTCCTTTTCCTTTTCCTAACCAAGGTTTGACCCACCACTGCCTTTTTTTTCTCGTTCCATCTTGCAGAAGCAGCGCAGATCCCAACAAAATAATAATAATAATGAATAATTTAACCTTTATATTTTCATCCATCTTTGTAGACATTTGCTTTTACCTCCTAAAGGTTGGTACTTGTCTAGGGTAGGGTTGGTACTTACGCTTGCAATGATTGTTGCATCACAAAAATTGCCAACTGTAAAGCCACTGGCAATTTTAATTGCACCTAAAACTTGCAGCAAGTTAAATTGCACGCAAGAAAAATTGTTAACTGTAAAACGGCTTTTATAACAATGGCTACTGTACGACAAAAAAATTCGCGTTCGATTACAAATCCTGATTTTGTATACATTTTTTGATCTGACTACAGCCCAATTTATTGTATCAAAAATCATTAAAAAAATTTAAGTAAATCTGCATGATGCTTAAACATTATTTATAGTGGGATGCGTCTCGCGAGGCGCCTACAGAACTAGGAGAAAAATCGTTTTTTCTACAATCGATATCCAAATTCATTTTTTTCGAGGAATGTCACCTTAAGCGACTAAATAAAAAACACTCGCTCTCCCAGTTATTAACTATAAATCCAATATGCATTGCTCAGAATATCCAATAACAACGAGTAAATGACATCTATGATCTAAGATGTCACATCTTTAATTTGAGTGAAAGATGTAAATTTTTGGAAATATGTGAACTGCTCGATTATAGCAAAAAGCTTGTGTGTAATTCGAGCGCAAATTGATTGTCGATTTCAAGAGTCTGTCTCTTTCAATCGACAATATATCATTTTGCGCTCTTAATACACAAATAGCTATTTTATGGAAGGCAATTTTGGTGCGGTATTATTAAATGAACTTTTTACTGCATTTTCAAAAAATAAAAAGTGCACTTTTGCGTTCCGGAACTACACCACTTACAGACTTTGTATTGGTGTCACCTGAACCTGAATGCGATAGGTGGGCTACATGTAGTTTTACCATGTATTGACAGACGAAAAAAAATCGATGGGTCGCGATAAAAATATAGTATTCCGTTTAATCATTGAGTAATTAAATATCAACGGTTTAATGTAAAAATGTATCAATTTCCCAGAACTACTACCATATTCAAAATATTTTCGGCCCACTCCGCACTTTTATAGATATTCTAAAATCTAAAAGTATCTGAATCTGAATTTTAAATATAAAAGATATAGACAAATTTTCAAAACCATCTCTCGGTGGGGCAACGTTTCTAACCTTCAATCCGGCCGCTCCCACACTTACAAATTTTAAAAAACAAATTAATTACTGGAAGATGAATTTATTTATTTTAAAATAAACATTATTGATCTGTAGCCGTATACTTACTCAGTTTCTTTTGTACTGATATCAATAATCAATAGGGTACGTTAATTATACAGGATTCCTTATTTCCACTGCGATTTTGAAGATCTAAGATAGCCCATAGATTGAAATCTGACCAAAGTTTTTAACCACGGATAAAGAAGGTCTTACCATCACTATCTGTTTCATCACGTCACAAATTCAAAAAACTGCAGCCGTTGCGTAAGAGAAACAACTTCCTTGACTTTAGCTTCATATAATTCATGGATTAAACGAACTTACCTTAATGATGTTTAATCCTAATTATATGATCCCTCGTCGAAGAAAATAACTGACATGTAGTAACTTCGCTTGGCGTCAAGTATCACACATTTAAAAGCTAAGCAAGCAAAAAGGAAAAAAAAAAAAATAAATGGGTCCCCCGCCCGTAACCATCCATCAGCCGCTTGCCCGCTGACTTCATTCTAGTTTAAAGCCCCTGTTGCAACGGTCAGGGAGGGATGGGGGGGGGAGTTATTTTCTTCGACGAGGGATCATATAATTAGGATTAAACATCATTAAGGTAAGTTCGTTTAATCCATGAATTATATTTCTCCCTCGTCTCGAAAATAACTGACATGTAGCCGTTTAAAGTAAGTTGCAACAAAAGTTTCAGGATAACGTGTAATACCGTATAATATACCAATACTAATACATAGTGTAAAAAACATGAAACCAAAACATTAATCTCACTTAAATTGCATTTAAACTGTAACTACTATGTAAAACTGTGTAACTATGTAAAATTTAAACTGTACTACTAAAGAACTAAAGACATTAGGGAGTAAGAACCGCCCTCGCAAAATGCGTACCATCTGTTACTATCGGCCTGTTGTAGAAAAGCGCGAATGCCTTGGATATTTCGGTCCAACCCGCTGCTAACCGTATTGTATCAAAAGAGATACCCTTCTTCGATGCCAGTGAGGTAGAGGCATGTCGAGTGCTGTGAGCCCCAAAATGGCTCGTATCTACGCCGCTTTGCCTTAACCCTGTTTTAAGCCATCTACTTATGGTCTGGCTGGTTGCAGCTCGGTAGGGTTTTTTATAAGTTATAAAAAAACTAGAAACGCTACCTCGAAAGGAGTGTGTTTCTTTCAAGTACAAGAGCAAAGTCCTTGCGGGGCAAATGGAAATATTATCATCGAAAAAAGGCAATATGAGAGTTGGCTGAATTCTTTTAACTCTAGAAGTCTTAATGCGCTTCGAAATGGGAATTTCTATCTTATCAGATAGCCGCCGAATGTTATTAATTTCGATGCTCGCCAAGGTCTGAACGCGTTGTCCTGTGGCTAGCGCTAGTAACATCGCGGTCTTGAGCGTTAGAGTCTCTAAGGAAAGATGGGTGCTATTCAGCGAGCCGAAATGATTTAAAACCGTCGCGGGGTCCCACGTACTGCCATATTTTGGCAAAGGAGGCCTTAGAGCGCTTAACCCCTTAAAAAATCGCTTTACCCTTAGATCTTCGCTCAGGTTTGGACCAAACAGCTGTGAAAGAGCAGCCCGGTAAGAATTCAGCGTACTAAAAGATGTGCCCCGGTTAAATTGCTCAGTAAAAAACTTCAAAACCGCCGGTACCGAGATAACAAGGGGGTTTAAGTGTTCATTATTGCAGTATTGCCACCACATACGCAAACCCCCATTATATTGCTTAATAGTATTGGGAGTTATTGAGGCTAAACAGATCTCTAGGGATTCAGAAGGAATCCCCATGGCTTTCAAGGCTTTGATGATACAATCCCGGCCACCAGGGTAGTTTTTCTCCATAGGGGATGTGGTATCCTGTTAAACAACAATAAATCCCTATTAGGTTTAAAAATAATTGGGGGGCCTTCTAACAGAGAAGTAAAGAGAGGGTACCACGGTTGGGAGCTCCAGAGAGGTACTATCAGTATGCCCCTGGCCTTGTCTGTTATAATTTTCCGCAGCACTCTTAGTATTAGTGCAAACGGAGGAAACGCATAGAAGAAAAAATTCTTCCAATCTATAGTAAACGCGTCAATAGCAATACTCTCCGGATCTCTCAACCATGAGACAAACTTTGTGCATTTGGCATTATTTTTGGTAGCAAACAGATCTATCTCTGGTTGACCAAAACCGTCCAAAATCTTATTGAATGCTGATACATTTAAGGACCACTCCGATTCAATCTTCAGACAGCGAGATTCTGCATCCGCAATGATATTGTCCGAAGATTTAATGTATGAAGCATATATAAACAAGTTTCGCGTTTCGCACCATTGCCAGATGATCCGGGCAAGTTCATTAAGCTTCGGGAATTTAATACTACCCATTTTGTTTATATAGGCCAAGGCCGTTGAGTTATCGACTCGACAAAGGATGTTGCAGTTACTTAGGTTTGCAGCAAAGCATTTCAGACCATAAGACACCGCAAGAAGTTCGAGATAATTTATGTGGTGATGCCTTTCTGAATCTGACCAAAATCCCCGCGATTTCTCCGAAGAACAACTAATGCCCCATCCAGTCAAAGAGGCGTCTGAAAAAATCTCAATACTGAAAACATCTAATCGAATCGGGTTTATCGCGCATGGTAAGTTGCTTAACCACCACTGTAATTCCTTTAAAACTTGAGAGGATATGTCCATTTCTTTATTATAGTTGCCTGATGTACCCAGCGCCAAATACTTTTCTCTTTCAAGCAGTTTCGTGTAAAGCCAACCGTATTTAACGGCAGGGCACACGGAAGTCAAAGTTCCTAAAACTGTAGCAAAGTCCCTGATTGAACAGCGTTGTAATAGCGAAAATCTGTTAAGCAATTTTAATGTTTTGGAGATTTTTGTAGATGGTAAACTGATGGACATATCTATTGAATTGTATACAAACCCCAAGTACTCAATCTCTTGTGACGGGACTAGTTGACTTTTCTCCAGATTCGGTATAAACCCCAAAGACGTGATAAGTTTCAGAGTCTCTTTAACATTGTGAACACAACTCTGACGAGTGTTTCCAAATAATAAAATATCGTCTAAATAAACTACTGAAATAAGTCCCTTTTTTCTAAGGTGTGCAAACACTGGTTTCATTAGTTTGGTGAATATTCGAGGAGCTACATTTAGTCCAAATGGCAAACAATTGTATTCATATATGTTACCTTCAACCTGAAACCTAAGATATTTCCTGTGGTTTTTATGAATGGGTAATAAAAAATAGGCATCTTTTAAGTCAATCTTGGCCATAAAGCAATTAGTAAAAAGAAGCCTGGCAACAGTGCGATGATCCTCCATCTTAAAATGCTCGCAAGCCACAAATTTATTTAATTTTTTGAGATTTAGGATGAATCTGTAAGATCCATCCTTTTTGGGCCTGAGAAAAAATTTAGACAGAAACTGATTTTTGCATGGTTTGACCTTGTTTATGGCCCCCACAGACAGGAGTTTGTCAACAGAGCGTTGTACCGCCGCCCCTGGGTAGCCAGACCAACCGGGCCTATTGGATATTCGCTGCGATGGTAATTTCCAAAATGGAATTTTAAGGCCTTTTACCCAACTTAAAATTACCCTGTCATTACAAAACAAATCCCACTTTCTAAAGAAAAACTTGGGTCTGCCCGCTAGCACCCTAACCTTTAAAAGTGGCCTCGAAAACGGTGCTTCTTCGGGTCCCTCGGAGGTTGTCTGAACTGCTGTGGAGCTTGTTGTCTGAGTGGGTAAGGAGCTTGTTGACGGAAATTGCCCCTTCCTCGGTGAGCTCCCCGCAGGACCCGAGTCGGGGCTCTGTAGTTTAAAGACCTTGAACTCAAAGCACTAGTGTTGGATCTTGACCTTGATGGTGTTGAAGCGGTTTTGGGGGGTCTTGCTTTGAGGGTTTTTCCACAGTCTTCCAAATTTTTGAAAACTTTTAACCTTTCCTGTAGATCTTCTCCAAATAGAAAGTTATCCAGGGAAATCCGCTTATTGGCTTCTTGAAATTCCTTACTCAGGTTGATAGAGATTAAGTCCCTGCGTGTGACTGTTTGAGAATGCCACAAATCCGCCAACAAACTCCCTGCCCCATATAACAGTTCAATATGATGCCTGTCTCCCCCCCCCTGGCTCTGCTAGAATTGAACTGAGGACCTGGCCCACGGCGGAGATGCTGCCTACCACCAATTGTTGTAGTTTCTGCAATTTAAGGTCTCTTGCAATTTGCGACAGAGAAATGGCTTTTTCCAACATTGCATTTAATTGTGGTGCAAGTAATTTCTGGAAATTTTCAGGTGGAGGGAGTTTTGACAGAGACTTGTTCCTGTCTTCATCTGACAGCCCTGATTGCAAAATGCTTTCCCACCGTGGCACCAAATTACCATTAATTTTTGGCCCATGCACAATGGTGGGTGCCTCATTAGGTCCTAAGATGTCCAACACATCTTCACTTAGGGCCGCCGCTGAACCTTGGGCGGCCTCCCCTTCGAAAATAATGTTATCTAAAACAACGCCTTGTGTTAAAACTCAGAGGCACACAAAGCTGGCAAAACAAAAAATGTTGTCAAATGTTTTCGCACATAGAAACCTTACTATGTTAACGAGAGTTCAAAAAACTCACTGCTTGAGCTTAAAAATAAGCCTAGCGTCCAAAAAAAAATTTTGAGCGTTCATTAGCTCAGTAAATCATGTTTCATAGATTCATTACTATGAAGAAGAGTGCTCAACGACTCTTAATGAACATACCCTGTATGTTCTTAATCCTACTGTAACAAAAGTAGAGATTCTTCGAGTGCTCAATGACTCGGATAAATAAAGGTAATAAAGCAAAGCCCCTTACCTGCCATTGAAACGTCCTCTGCTACTGCGTCGCTCGAAATCGGAGAGTCTCGACTGCGACGGACCTCACAAATGCGGATGGGAAATCCGCAGCGTGAGCGTGAACGAGAGCGAGAACGAGAATGGGAGCGAGACCGTCGGTGACGAATAGGCGACGGACTGGCAGCCGCAGGAGACGAGCTTCTGGACGATGACGAAGACGAAAGTAAACGTCGACTTCTACGTCGCCGCCCCCGACCTTCAATTCCTTTAACTCGCCTCTCCAAATCCTCCAACACCTTCAGGATCCTGCCACTCTTCCCCTTAGGACTCCGTGCCCTAATACGACGAAACCCCGGCATAACCAAAACACTGCGCAAAGAACAAAAAAAGGAACGAACGGAAAAAAATTTTCCAGACGTGCGAACGTACTGACACACAAACAAAGAATGAAGTCAGCGGGCAAGCGGCTGATGGATGGTTACGGGCGGGGGACCCATTTATTTTTTTCCTTTTTGCTTGCTTAGCTTTTAAATGTGTGATACTTGACGCCAAGCGAAGTTACTACATGTCAGTTATTT
>NW_022171499.1:0-30732 GCF_008802855.1 Photinus pyralis | reverse complement strand
AGGACAGAGGAGTTTACTTTTCAAGGACAAAATCATCTTGTGTGATAAAATGAACTGAAGAAGTTTAAATACCTTATATATACTAAGCCACATGGCACTAAATTTATGATGGTAGAAGCATTGGTTCCGCGCTTGCGTCCACGAAACAAGTAATTCTTTTTTTACGTTTTTAAGATTCTACCCTTACGCCCCGCAACTTCGTCCGCGTCTAATTCGAATTTCCAACCGGGACAAAAATTAGCCTAGGCGTTAAAACAGATCATATTCTATCTGTGTGCAAAATGAGTGAATGAGTAACAAGCAGAGACTCACAAACTACAGAAACTTTCGCATTTATGATATTAGTATGATGTTGATCGGGACGGGGGACAAACGGCTTAACTTTGAAAAACCATTGAACTAACATGCGCATATTTTGTAAACTATAAGTCCTATCAACTACATCCAAGACAGTATTGTAGATCATTTAATGAAGAACATATTGATCTTTGACAGCTTTTTCGTAGCTTTAACAAAATATCTTCTAGCGAAGAACTACGGCGAGACCAGTGACAACGTTGCAAGAAAATGTTAAGATGTTACATCTCTAGTTTCTCTAGTTCTAGACGCCATCATTTACCGCAAAATGCTTCATCTACACTTCATTTTGGTATTCGCTACCAAAATCAATATCACATCAACATCAACACTGAAACAACAATGAATGGAACTTCATATTCAATAAGAGAAACAGCCAGGGAATCTCTTATATTGGATAAAGTGGTTTATATTTTTAGTTAACCCCAAACGTATGCCTTTAATATTGCATTGGGGAATCCATCTTAATTTGGGATGTTAATTATTCAAAATTATCTCTTGTCTTTTGGAAAAAGAAAAAAAGAAAGAAAGACATTATAAGAAATATATGATATCAGAGCATTTCCATTTACTTATTGATGGGGATGTTGTCATTGTAGAGCAATAATATGTAAAAAAATCGAATCAAGTATGTTGCTGACGATTGGTGTTCTATCGTCCAAAAATACAAAAACAAAAAAATCTTTCAATTACACAAAATGCAAAAAATAGATTTTCTATTCCTGCGATCAAATACCTATAAAACAAGCACAGCTGGAAAACCTCGGGCGGTGAAATACAGTGTGGGTTTTTTAAATCTTACAAGGCTATAATTTTTAATTAGAGATATTAAAAGAATACCGTTCCTTTGAAAACCAGGAGGAATACAAATTACTTATTTTTTAAACTACCCACACAACCCATACTGACGTAAAAATTAAAAAAATTAAAATACCCCATTTGGGATACCTCTCTCTGGAAAGCTTATTAACATGCTTTTCACTGGTCATCAAAAAAATAGGGTGTATTCAAAAACTTACCTCAAATTCAAAAATCTCATCTCAATAATAACAATAATAATAAAAATTAGAGTAAATGTGCAAAATGACAGTCATTTTGTTTGAGACAGAAGTGTTTTATACACTAAAGGTATAATTTAACCCGAAAGGACGGACCTCTTCTACCAATCCAATGTCGTAGATCTATTCAGTCACGGTTTTTTGGCAAGAGCATAATGAGGAGGGGTCCCGTCCTGTTGAAAATGCACAATGTAAGATTTTAAATTTCGTTCTAAATCCATTTGACTATCAATTTCATGGACAACTAATGGCTCTATCGAATTGTTAAGCATCTAGTGTTCGGTTTCCTAGTATTCCCGCCTATATATTAAGTTTCTGTGAAATCTGCCCTTCTGAAAAACAATGTGGGTTCTCATCACTAAAACATTCTCGTTGTTTAATGTTTTCCAGAGGTGTATTTTAATTTAAGATTTTTACGTAAGTATGGGTTATGCTTAAGCGGGTGGTGGGAGAAGTTTAAAAAACAAGTCATTTGCACCCTCCTGATTTTCAAAGAAACGGTTTTATTTTTATTTTTTTTTAATATTATCTCTTAAATAAAAAAATATAGCCATTGTAAGTTTTCAAAGGTACACACTGTATAAATAAAACGTTTTGTAAAGGAAACTTAAAAAAATTTTTACTTCCATTAAAGAACGGGCGTGAATACTTACAGAGTGTAAGGTCTGTGGACGATACAGAACATATTGTTCCATTAGAACCGTAGTTGGAAGTTGAGGAACTGTGATTAAATGGCGTGTTAAATACATTATTGAACTTAACTACTCTTTTATTACACAATTCTATTCAAATAACCCCTAAAGCGGATCTAAAAAAGCAACAGAGCATCTCGGTGTGACCCTACGGGATCATTGCATTTGACCCAATAGGCTTGTTACATGTGGTATACGAGTACCTATATAACCGGCCAACTGTGCAAAGTTTGAATCGAATCGGTCTGAGCGTTTGTTAGTCATCGTGCTCACGGACAGACGGAGCTCTTAGAATTTGGAGCCAATATAATTTAGAAAATTGACTTTGAAGATTCCTCTCAAACGATGTGCCACATTGATCCCCTTTTAAATTTTAAATTATCGAGGGGTGCTTATAATTCTGGGAGAGTTAAATCTTTATAAATCTTTATAAATGAATCCCTATTTCACTGTCACGAAAAAACTTCAGAACGACTGACCGATTGCATTCATCCTTTTTTTTAAGTTTTATAATACTTTGTAGCAGGTTCTTACGGAGAAAAGAACTAGAAAATGGGAAAATTTCAGAAAACTTCACGCATGAAAAGATCATTTGCCAGAACATCAATGTTTTTCACATTGCCCATTGTATGTCGCCTGTTCTTGTGTCGGAAAGCCTTTACCATTATTCGAGTACTCTTACTATTATATTATGGTACGATTTTCATTATAGCACGTTATATCGTGCCATAAAGGCATCATGACAACAGCCAAAATAGATCACCAACAAAGCAAATTTGGCCACATATCCCTCTGCTAGTGGGTCACTTTTCCGATCGCAGTGTCTTTTATAGGCACCCTACAGCACCACTGTCTGCCAGAATTGTTGCAGAGATCCTTCGGGTTGAATGCCCTGTATACAGTTCAGCATTCGAAAACTCCAGGCACTTTACATTATTCCTAGGAATCTGTTCAAATGTGTTTATTCCTACAGGTGCATTTTGCTATTATTATAAAACAAAAAAAACTTTTGAATTTTGCAATGCTTTGGCCGCAAATTTCAATGCTTTTTTATCGATTCAGTATAATCGATTCCTACAGATTCATTCAAAAATGTAGACGTTCTTGGCCGATGTCTTTTGGTATCCTTAACATAAACAATCCGAACGGAGCTTTCCTCTGTACATCGTTTGTGCATAAGTTACAGAATTCTACTTTCCTGCAAAAAGTGGCAACTACCTACACACAAGGCAATCAATTTTGGGATCCTGCCAATATCCACGTTATTTTTTATTAGCAGCATGCATTTCAGTTTCGAAAAAAGAGCACCATAGATAAGGTTTTGTACACCTTTGACTAATAAAGGAAAATGGAATAAATATGAGCAATTACGAGTATACAGGACTTGCTAATCTGGTTAATAATCTTGGTTTTTTACTACTGGGGTGTTTCCAAAGCAAAATCGATTCTTTTCATCCTCCAGTTTTTTTTTAGAGAAAGGCAAGAATTCTGCATGTCAATGAATAAACGAAACAATTACTTAATCTGATTTTTTGTATGCATTGGTTAAAACGTTCTCGAAGTGGAGAGCTACAGATTTTCCAAGCATATGAATATATGTCCCCAGGCAAAAGAGGATGAAAAATGTATGTTAGTTTTTCGAAATTATTGCAAAGTTGTCTCTTTTCCAGCAAACGTAAACTGAACAGAAATATTACTACAGCAAAATGGGATATTTTTGTAATTTTAAATTTAATAAACCAATCTCTCTGTAACCGCAGTGATTGACTACATTCGAGTTGTCTGTTATTAATCCGTATCCCGGACGGAGTTTCTACTAACAGGTGATTGTGGCATTGTTTAACTGGACGTATGAAGGCTAAAAGAATGTAGAAAAGTGAAGTTCAACGTAGTGGGAAGTTCAAATACATTGTCAATACAGATTTGGGGTACCCATAATCAGATGTCTATTCTAATTTCACGTTGTAGATATAACGCCAAACAACTTAAGCTGACAGACATGCTGAAAGGAATGTTTGATTTGCGTATCTTTTTGCATTCCAATAGGTAAAAAATTAACTGTGTTACATATTGCAATTATTCAAATTGATTTGATATGAAACTGGAAGTTGGTCGCTTTAAAAGCTAATTATAGATTTATATGCACTATTAATTTGAGAATTATGTACACAAACGTTATATAATAATTCATTCCACTGTACTGATTACATTCGTAAATTTGTCTTTTGACGACAATTCTTAAACAAACATAATTTTTGTCCACGAATTTTGTGAACGAGTATGCTATTCTTGGGATCAATTTAACTGTAAGCTGTATGACCAGAATCTTTAGTTTCAAAGCAGCCTACCTAACATAGTAGGGGCCACTTTCACTGGATTCTAGGTTATCCACGTGTCTTCAACTTATTTTATCTTATTTTTAGTGATGAAGATTTTATTTTAATTTCTGTGCGCCGCGCTTGCATTGTATACTTAACTCGTCTACCCTATTTTATTAACAAACGTTAAAAAGAGGGCAAGAAAAATTCTTATCACATGACGTTTATAATAATTCCATATTTTATTTATGTTAAACAAAAATACTGAATTAAAAATAGCTGCACTGCTCTCCGCTACTGGAATAATATGTTTATATTGTTAAATAATAATCTCTGTTTCCATAGCGTTATGATATCGTTTTACATTGCCTTGTTGTTTTGTTCTCTTCGTACTTTTTAAAAGTTAAGTACATAAGTGCAGTCATTTTTGGCAGTGTATTTTAGGGTAAGCCACTTGTTAGCAACACGATTGACGATGTGACAAAAGAGTTAGTGTAAATTGCCAAATAAATGTTTTCGTGTTAGTAAAGTCCCGCAAATTTAAGCAGCTTATTGTCTATTGATTTCTAGTGACTTTCTCATCTCATTATTATCGTTTCATAAAACCAAATGTAGTACATACAAAAATTGTTATGTAGATTCATCTGTGATTTGAAATTTTGTTAAGAAAGGTCGACAAATCACGAAATGCATCGTACAGTATTATTGCAGTGGCATTTTTGCTTATTCGCTCAATGTGACCTTTCCAGGTAGCGGGAGTCTATGATGATTCCCAAATATTTCACTGACGTGGTCAGACCCAGTTGACGTTCTCGAAGGGTGAGCCCATCAAGGTCCGCTCTCCTTCTATTCGTAAAAGGAACAGCCTCGGTCTTTTCCGGGTTAACGGAAAGACCATGACTACTGCACCACTTATCAACCTAAGAGCCCCCTGCATGAGGTCTTTTACAGCGTTTGAAAACTTTCCAGTGATGAAGATCCCTGTGCATTCGTTGCGTTCTCGTTCAGAGTGCGGAGGAGCCCGTCTAGTACCAGGCACCAGAGTAGTGGTGACACCACCCCACCATGCGGACATCCCTTAGTAACCGATGAGCTCATCTCCGTTGTCCTGATTGAGCATATAATGACTCTGTTTCTTAGCATGGCTCGGATCCATCTTACGCTAGACCAATCAATGCCAAAGCTTTCAGCGGCCTCACTAATTGAATCGAACGTGGTGTTCTTAAACGCACTTTCGATATCTAGAAACGCTCCTTCGCCCAAGATATTCCCTGTGCGAGCTTGTACACGAGGCTGTGTAGAGCCGTCTCGGTGGATATATCAGCCATGTAAGCATGTTGTAAAGGATGTAGTGGTCTAAGGGTTAGTACCCCATCCCTTATGCATGCATTCACCAGCTTCTCCACCGTTTTTAGAAGAAACGATTATGGGCTGACCGGTCTGTGCTGTAATCCTTCGCCACGGAGCACGATCCGGCTTAAGTACACAGCTCTTACCTTTCTCCAGCTTTCGGGGATATACCCTAAATCCAGAGAGGTTCTAAGGAGGTGCAACAAATGTGAGAGCAGCGGCACCAGGCGCCTGTGCAGAAGAGCCGAGAATATTTCGCCCTGTCCTGCACTCTTAAATGGGCTGAACGTGTTAACCGCCCATCTCAGAGATCCCTCGGTAACTACCCGGGCAGCATGGAGTTCCACCAAGGTGTTCTCTTCGTTCCTCGAAAGGTCCGCAGTTTACAGCTGTCCTCATTTAACGCTGTTATGGTGTGGTTTACTAATGAGGCCGCCTCTTCAACTTTCCCTTCTCTCTGACAGAGAAAAGGTGGCCCATCCAACCGCTCTGACAGTTTCGCCGCATAGCAGTCCCAGTCAGTGGATCGGGGATTCCGAAACCTATAGGGCCTGCAGTAGGATGCCAGGCAGTGGCGGATTTAGATATAGGCACACTAGGCACGTGCCTAGGGGCGGCAGCTTTAGACGGCGGCATTTATTTTAGGTAACAGTTTTAAAATAAGTCCCCTAACAAGTTACAAATGACAAAAGTCTTTAATTAAAATTATGAAATAAATTGAAATTGGTAGATAGTTTAAAAAGAAAATTATGGAGTTTATGCTTCTTACAATTTGCTACCTTGTGACTAATTTCTTTACATCTGTGCCAATTGAATTTAGACACCTCCCTTTATCCTTGATGTTAACGTTACGATTCCAATTGGATGAACACTACCTAGATCACTCAACATAGGCGACGCCACTCGTTCTTTCTTACATTGCTTTCCTCCATGATCTTGAGACATCAGGAGCCAGTATAATTCGTTCCGAGATTCGATTGCGCATCTAAAGTTTTCGAAGCTTTCGGGAAGACGGTACAATTGGTCTTGACTACCATCTCTTCAAGCTTATCCACCGCATCAAAAAATACGTTCATGTGTTCGTGCATAATAATACTTCTAAGATTAAAATAGGAAATAGCAATAGCATACTTATTGAAAAAAACCTGTGTGTGTTGTTGTTTGTTTCGCTCCTTTGTTAAAGAACTTACTCATGACGACATATACTTAAATGCACAGGTAATAAGATTCCAATGTCACACAAAAAATTAGCATCACAAAATTAATTACTCCAAATGAATAAAATTATCGTGGGAAACATTTTGACTAAACACAGTCAACCCCTGCCCTCAATATTTAATTAAAGTTTACTATAAACGTAAAGAAAAGATGTTTAACAAAATAATAAAATGCGAATATTTACTGTCGTTTGCTGCCGGATTATATAAGTAGCAAAGGCTACTCTGAGGCAATTCACTCTACAAAAGTAATCCGAAAAAACGCCCTGATTTGTGGAAAAATGTGCACCACGACACACTCACAGATCCTTGCTTGTTCGTGAATTTTTGGCCAAAAACAATACTGTAACGAATTCGCCAGACATGACTGCGTGTGATTTCTTCCTATTTCCAAAAATAAAGAGAACTTTAAAAGGCTATCCCAAAGAATCGAGTTTCAGAAGTGTTTCGAGGATTGGAAGAAGCGCTGGCGCAAATGCATCTAATGGGGACTATTTTGAAGGCGAGAGCATTAATGTAGACGAATAAATAATTTTTTTTAAACGAAAATTCCCGTTATTTTTTTAACACACCTCGTATACTAAGTGGCTACCTACAATTAATATACCACAACAGATTTTCATCTGCAACAATGGATTCGCAAAGTATTAATATATCCCTATAACTTCATGGAGAGATTCTTTTGCATGAACCCTCTCCGTCTTTAGAAGAAATAAACCGCACCTCTATATTGATCAACAATTAGTTAACAGCAATAAAAATAGCGAATTTAGTTAATAAACCTAATTAGAAATATAAAAAATTACATTGACTAGTTTTCAAAATTTCTTTGAATACATCGCAATTGGGTCATTTTCCTGAAAATCTTTGAACAATATTCCTGTTTTATCTGGATTTTGCATCAAAATTAAGAAACATGTTGCAAAAATTGAACCCAGGTCCTAGGTTATCAATATCAACAATAGGATGACAATTCTCGAATTATTGATAAGAATTTTCGTTATACGTAAAACACGTGTCGATGGGATGTAGTTGATAAAGATTGATATCTGTCGATGATACGATGTAAGTGTTTTTTTAAGATTTGTTGTTTTATTTTTATAACATAACAAGTGAAAATGGTGTGTTTTGCCAATTGCGATCTTTTTGGGAGACTATACCTGAAGTAGACAATAAGTATTTGATATTTATTTATTGCTGATCGAATAATTTATATTAACGTTCAAAACCCATGGATCTTGTTTCTAGTGACATTTTGCAAAGACTACTTTCCGAAGGTATTTTTTTTAACATAAATACCCATAGGATTCACAGAATTAATTGTAACCTATGAACCTATTAATCTTGTGGTGTCCATCATTTTAATGTTCCTTTACTTTTTGAGATAATGCGGGATAAACCTATAACCCATATGTACATGTTATCTGTAAAAGGCAGACGCGCAAAGTATGTTTGATAATAATTATTGAAAAGTTAAAATTTTATACACGAACCCTGGTATGTTGTTAATTAATTTTTAAAAAAATAGCATGGACATGTCAGTTATTGGCTTTTCTGTTTGTTCTGTACGTAGAAAATTTGCGGAACGTCCACCTCTTTTCGAGATCCGATGCCAACCTTACACTGTTTGATAGCAATAAAAGAAACTAATGCCAATCGGTAGGTGTGAGTGTGCTTACCTACCCCAGACGTTCTTGAGGTACTAGAAAATTTAGCGACCCAATTTTGTAATTTGTAAACAAAGGTACAATTGACGAGATAGTTAAATTCGTACCTACGCTAAGTTAAAAGACAGGTATGAAATCTCTATAATTCGAATATGCGTTCCGCAGACCTTGGGTGACTATGAAAAATTGCAGATCAAGTTGGAACCGTGAGTCGACGTTTCAAATCGGATACGCGGATCAAGGTGGGACCGCGAGTTGGTGAGTCAAGTTGACTCTACGAGTCAATCTGGGTCGTGAATCAATCAGGCCAGACCTTCAAAGAATTATAATTAGAGAAGAAGCTTGATTAAGTTTACTCTTTAATCTCTTATTCTTTTTATAATTGCAAGGATTGCCTTCGTTCATTTATCAAGTGAAATATTTTAAAACCCCTTCCCTTAAACGGGCAGTGCCGTAGTTTGTAAATATATGTTAATTCTAGACAACTATTAATAGGCTTTGCTTGTTCCTTGACGTACGTGAGAGCACGATAATGAAAACAGTTTTCATATGAATAGGGATTTAATTTAATTATGTTGAATTCATAGTAGTAAAAATTTTTCCATAACAAACAACCTATAGTTTACGCTGCCTACAATGCAAGTCATTGTTTACTCTTGTTCCATAATGTTTTAACGAAAATATTGGTATATACCCATAAAAGTGCATTCACCTTGGAATCCTCCCTATAATTTCCATTTCACCTCAACTCCACCAGGCCCTGAACCACCAGTGATTATTGCACTGATCTTTGCAATCTTTTAATTTTTGTATTTAGTTGAAATAGTCACCTCGTTAAAGTTAATACACGTAACTAATGCTCACCTCCGATAAATTGTGCCCCTGCACGATCTTATGTGTAATCGAACTGTACAGCTAACAATTGTTAGGTTAGGATTCTGTGATCTGTAGAAAAATACACATCTAATACAAATTATAAATCTATAAATGATCGATGTGCTGCCAGTTTTTATTGAACTCTTTTACCAGGGGTCCCTATTAAAGCAGTAAGAATCTAGGGGTGGGGATGTAAGTGTGGAAAGAATTGAAGTTTCCGAAGTTTTATCTGCATCTATAATAATTGATTTCCATTGGCCATAATTTGAATAATTCGAAAAACGATGACAATTGTGGGCACAGTTTATTTATATTTACCAAAGATAGTATACACTGATTTTTTTTAAGACTGGCCATAGGATTCTAATTTTTCAACCCCCTGTTACCTTTTATTTTTGTGAAAATTACAAAGACTAACGCTGTTATTTGATTCAATATTAACGTTTTTAGTTATTTACTTCATTTTGTGGAGTAATAGTCTGTATAAACAAAATTCTGGAATGAAAATATCTTCCTTTCCTTGTGAAAGTTGTGAAAATCTTTTTGCTAGGTTTTTCCTTACTTGTGGATATTAAATTGGAATTACTTCGATACTTTATCCGCTCCCACAGCTTAACTATAAAACTGGGTTGAATATTTTCCTAAAAACAAAAGTTAACAGGGAGTTAATTACCATGTAAAATCCTATGGCCAGTCTTAAAAAAACTCACTGCATACAGTTGTATATAACTGTATTTAACAGCTTGTGTAAATGGGGAGGAAGCGCTACTCAGCACCCCTTATTCCGACCGGACGTGTAGGTAACGCTGTTCTTTAATTGACTACGAATTTAAAGAAATCACATTTTTATCGTAAAACCTTCCTTTTTCCATTTCATCCTCTAGTAGCAATAGAATACCAACACGATGAAAAGTGACTTGTCTCAGGTGAGGATTTTTATTTCTCAAAAAAATATAGTAATTCACTTAAAAATCCGACGATTTTTTGTACATTTATCGGTTGTGTAGGTACTACTTCTACTGTTGTCAATGATTTATGTTTTCTTCGGTCTTTTCGAATCTTTATTAGTATGAAGAATCTCTATTAGTATTCCAAATATAGATAAGAGATAATAGATAATAGCAGTCTTTAAAAGCCTTCTAGAGCAGTTAAAGGGATCACTTTATCTACCCCTATGGTTAAAGAGCGTACTCATTCAAACCTATTAATGTGTAAATCTAACATCTGCTATAAAATAAAGAGCTTTTAAGAGCCTTTCAGGGTGACTAAGGCTTTCTATGAACATCTAAACGCCTCTAGGAGTCTACAATAGCATTAAAAACCTTAAGAGTCTCTATGGACCTTCTACCCATCGGGTTCTACCTAGCTGCGTGTGTGTTTGAAAGCAGCTGCTGGTCAACTTAACGTCAACATAACACCTGGCGCGATACGATTCGTGTAATTTACTTCAGGATAATTACAATGATGTCTTGTAATTACATGATCCCAATAAGAAAAGTTCTTGTTGAATCAAATGGAGTACTCTAGCTACAGTGTTTTGAACCGAGGTACTTCTTCTATTCTGGTCAGACGCATTGAGACTATTAGGGTAAATCATTACGTTTCGATAATCGAAGAGCAAACATGTCTATAAAGACACCTTGTGAAAACTTAGTGTGTAGGAATGTAAGAGAAAGAATCTAAGGGATGAATACAAAGGAAATTTGGGAAGAGCAAAGAAAAAAATACTATAAAAAAATGGATAGGGATGGGATGACATCGAAAGGAGGAGAAAAATAGGGATAAGGATAAGGATGGAAGATGAATTCAGAAAATGGGACATTGATACACAAGTACAGTAACAGAGGGGGAAAATAGAGAACACGAGGATACAGTAGGTACAAATCAGTGGTTGTCGCAATACCTAAAAATATGCAGCCTTATTAATAGAGCAACCGAAAGTAGGGTTTTAGTATGCTACTAACTAGTAGCCACTAACAGTCGACTAAAGCTTCTTATTAATAGTGCATAAATTAGAAGGTACTACTTAGTAAGATGTTAGTTGCAATATGCGAATGGCAACGCGGCACTGAGAGACCGTGCGTGTTAAGAACCATAGCAGTTTGACATAAACATAACCTGAAACCTGCGTCCGTATTTATTTGTAATTCATTTATAATGGCAAATTACGGTTTTGACTTAATTGATGTCGATGAAGAAGTTGCTGAAGCAGAAGTAGCGGAAATGGTAATACATAGAAATCCAAAAGTTTATTTAGAGCGGCTAAACCTGCTAGAAAGTACTGGATGAGGAGAACTTTCGTATTCGGTATAGAATGCGAAAAGCAACTGCTGAACGCATTATTCAGATGATTGAGGGACAAATAGCTCCGTTTATCAATAATCGGGGCTCACCTATATCGGCGACTGTTCAGTTTCTGGCAACAGTTAGGTACTTAGCTAAGGGAGCTTACGGAGTCGATATAGGTAGGAGAATACCAATTAACGTGGATAGTGATCTGTGTTATGTTGTAGCGGATCAACATGGACTATCACAGCCTTCATTATCCAATATTATAAAGAGGGTTTCGCAAGCATTGGCAGCACATAGACACAGATTTATAAATTTTCCTACGGCAGAAGAATCACACCAAGTCAAAGCGGACTTCTATAGATTTGCCAACTGTCCATCAGTCATAGGTGCAATTGATGGCACCCATGTCAAAATTAAGTGTCCTGGAGGAGATTATCCATTACTCTATTTAAATCGCAAAGGATATTATTCCTTGAATGTGCAGGCAAGTCTTATGTTATGGGGATACATTGTACATGTGTGCTTTTTAGGTAGTATGTGATGCGAAATGTAAGATTCGGGACATTGTTGCACGATGGCGTGGTAGCACTCATGACTCCAGGATATGGAACGAGTGCCACTTAAGACGCAGGTTTATGGTATAGATATTGGTTGTAGTTCAACTTCTATTACTATTACACTTTTAGCATGGAGAAATAGATGGGGTGTTAGTTGGCGACAATGGATACCAATGTTCACGCTACATTCTTACTCCGTTATTAAATCCACAAACAAATGCAGAACAACGGTATAATACAGCTCATATAAGAACAAGAAATGTTATTGAAAGGACTTTCGGCATTTGGAAGAATAGGTTTCGCTGCTTTTTTAATGGTCTAAACCTACAATTAGAAACCACCAAAGCGGTTATTGTAGCAACAGCAATACTTCATAATCTTATCATTCAGGAACGCTTAGACAATGATGGTAATCGTTATTGATGCAATTTAGTTGTTGTAATGATGTTGTAACAGATTCATCAGATGACGAATATGATGATGACAATGACAGGGTTATATACCACAATGATGGAAGGGAACACGTTCAAGGAAATTTATTTCGAGCTAGATATATTGATACCCATTTTAATGAAATATTATACAAGATGTGTCAAAAATGCCTTTAATACCTGTCTTTAGTACATAGAGTGTATTTTATATTCCTATGATTATAACTTATAATAGTAAGAAAAACTAACGACGAACTAAACTTATTTTATGATCAGAAACTCCCCTCTGTATCAGGTATCGATCCGCCTAAACGTTTCAATTGTTCTTGAAACAGTTTATTTTCGTTCTGCTTTTTGAGTGCGTGTAATTCTTCTGCATGTCTCATCATTTGGGCAATTCTTTTTTCATTCAACTTAAGAAGTTGTCTCTCATATTGAGTCATTGCCTTCATTTTTACCTGCCCTCTCTTTTTCAGGGGGGCTGCCTTTGGAGTTTGTTCACCAGTTACATTGTTATCCTCTTCATCATCCATGTCACAGGTGCCTGTCTCCTCTATTATCTCTTCATATTCATCAAGTTGCAATACTTTATCATCCGAGAAACTCTCAGTCACGTAGTTGTGATCGTAACGTTTAGAGTAGGGGGGGTTCTTTGACATACAAGATGACGGCTGAAATTTCTCACCCTGGCTAGATGAAGGCTGGTACTTCTCCTGCTGACTAGTTAAAGGTACGTGCTTTTCAAGCTCACTAGTTGAACATGAAATCTGCGTGTTCTCTGCATTAGCAGGTAACACCTGCGGAAGTAAATATTACTAAATATACCTTAATTGTCAAGTAAAAATTACAGGGGTAGTGTCAGAATCAAAGCACGAGCTGTCTTCAACAAAGTCATGCGGAATCATGTCTTTGATTTTCCAATCAAAATCTGTCGGCTCCGGAGGCGGAGGACCTCCTCCAGTTAGCTTTGCTTGTCTTTTATATTGTCCCACATTGCGTTTCGCTTGCTGTTTTACTCGCAGCCACTGCTCTTTCATGCGATGTACATCTCGATTGTACCCTGTTACGTACACAAATGTTAAAACAGAAAACATTTGTACATAAGTCATAACTTACCTTCAACTTTCATTTTTCTCTGTATTCTCTGCCATGCAGAGTTCTTGTCCTTATTTAAAACAGTTAGTTTTTTTTTATTTTCAATAATGTTTAGTTCTGGTCGCAAGCATTCCAAAAACACTTCTTTCTCCGTCTCGTCCCAATTGGTGGATCGTGGTCGCTTTGTCTACGTAAACAATTAACTTACATCCGTTATTTGTAAGTGCTTACTTACATTGCTTACAGAGGGAATGTTGTCCATAATAATGAACATACAGCTTTACAGTCTATATACATATAAAACGCGGTTACTATACACTGCAGTTTTAGGTTATGTGTGCTTTAGTAGCGTACAAAACATACCATACCACACTACTAATAAAATAAGTAACTACTAACGCTAGTTGACATTAAACACCTTTATTAATGCAATTTTTTAGTAGGATTGTAGTAGTATGAAAGTAGCAACTAAATTTGATTATTAATAAGGCTGTTTAATGTTTTTTCAATGGCTGAACAAAGTGTAGGTGATATATTGGAACAATGGGGATTCCCCGAACTACTTTTGGTGTTTGAAGGTAAGTGTAACTTTAATCCATAAATTGTTTTGAACTATCTTTTGTTTTCCGGCATTTTCATTTTTAGATTTTTCGAACAACGACAACTCGAAAAGTGCCGGCCTGATCAGAAACTCGTCGAGGAACTTTTTATTCAGTTTTCTTTGTATAACACCATCCCATAGTCCGTGTGCGCGAATTTCGAAACACGCTGTATATGTAAAAGCTGTTTGCATGTAGTGTAGGTAAGTTTTAATCTCGGTTTTAATTTAAGTGTTTTATATTTTGTCTTTGGAGATGTTAATGATAAAAAAGTTTTTCTTTTGTAGTTAGGTAAACAGTAAGTGATTTAATAAATGTGTATTTTAAAAAAAAAGTGATTTGTTTTAATTGACATCACCAAAACGCGTGGACGATGCAGACAGAGCGGAAAATTTATTGTGCCAACCAGGATTCATAGTTAATCCAACTAATCATTTGAGAATTGTTATTAGTTTTTCCAGCATAAATGGTATGCTACTACAACAAAGATAAAAAAGGACAAATTAGGAGGTCCAGCAAATACTCGTTAGTTTATATAACAATACCACTATGCTGCTGCGACTAAGCATTACTTGTTACAGGGACAAATTTTTTTGCAAGCTTATTTAGTTCCTCAAACAAAAACGGTATACTTTCTTAACTAACTTGTATAATTTGTCACAAATAATTGTTTTAGCTACTGGAACAAATTTACTTCCAACAAGTTATGTTGATTTCCTACAGCAAATAATTTTGTTGAGGCTATAGCTACTAAAAAAATTAGTTGGAGTAACTAATTGTTAGTTGCGACATTTCTTTTTTTTCAGTGTGTAAAAAAGGCCACATAAATCTCCTTTTTTCCGGTTTTTTGCTCGGACACTGTCAATCTTTCGCACTTTTCCGTCTCAGAAATGCAAGTACATAATATACCCAACAAATTTCTATGATCTAACCCTAACGTATTTAGACTGTCTATACAAGAACCAGATTTTTCCATTCAAAAATCATAATTTATTACTGAAGGCTTTCATTTAATGAATTGCTGCTAGTTTTAAGATACATGCAATGCACATCAACGTCATCCTACAAAATTGTACGAGTGCAATATTCAATCAATATGGTAACATTTCATCCTTGCTTAAGATATGGTTATATAGTCTGTAAAATGAGTAAGTTTCGATTTCGGATTAGCGCTTAATTAACGCACGCCATCAGTTTATATATCTTTGCCGTTCTAACACATAATAATTGTGGTAGAAGGCAAGTGAGTAGCCAGTTTTGTCACCGCGGGTGGTGAACTAAGAAGGACGCTCTACGACCTACGTTATGCTATATTAGCAATTGGTCTTTTAGGATTTGTTGTATGAGCCCAAAGGAATTTTAAATTTAAATCCTTTTATCGTCAATATAACTCCAACTGCGGAGTAATGTCATGTAAAAATTATGACGTAGGCCAAATGTAAAAAATTGGAGCTTCATTGATGGAGATCGCTGCCTGTAGGAATCCTAATATTACACACTTTCTATAGTAAATTATTGGGTAATTCCATTCAAAAATAGCAAATGCAGATCACTTTTTACTAAAAGAATTTCCTTAGTTTAGTGACATCGCAAAGTAGTATAAAAAACAAAATTTTGCCGAACAGCGGCGTTAAATGTCCCTAAACTAAAGCTTCAGATAATGAATTATTTATTTCTAAGTCTCTGCATACAAAAATTGCACAAAATGAAAATGTTCATCTTCATCGACTTCTAAGGTTGGTTTTCCCTAAAGATAAAAAATAGCTATTTGTGTATTAAGAGCGCAAAATGGTATATATTGTCGATTAAAAGAGACAGTCTTTTGAAATCGACAATTAATTTGCGCTCGAATTATACACACAAGATGTTTTCTGCAATCGCATAAAATTTAAATTTTTTACTAAAATGAAAGATCTCATTTACTGATTGTCATTGGATACATATGCTTGGAAGAACGCCATTGTGGTACCGCTACCTAAGATAAAGAATGCTCAAGATTTTAAGGACCTACGGCCAATTAGTATTTTAGTCACATCACGTGCAAAAAGGACCAACCGGAAGTAAATCAGCATATGCATGATTAAAGCGCATTTTTGGTATTACAGATCAGTATTTTAGTAGCAAAGTAAGTTTTCCCGTGGAATTTTGTTTTTTTCTTAAGGGCGAAATGAACCACCTTTTGCAAGCCGCGCGACTTCGAGAGGTAGTCGCCCAAAAGCTTCTGAGAAGTCGAATCGCGATCTCTCATTCTCGTGTCGTCAATAGAAGCTCGAGTTATGAGAAGTACCCCAAAAATTGAGTACTAATTGGTGGAGCGAAATGCGAATTGCGAGTGAACGGCAACTCGGAAGTGGGTACCAACAAATGGAATGCTCCCGACAAGATTTTACACGATCTTACACTTCGATCTCACACGAACACTTTGATAATTTTTTTAATGATCAAAATTTTTTCAACCAAACCTGAGATCGGATTCAGCACCTCAAAATGTTCTGTGTAAGAAATGAACGCTACTCTGCAATTTTTTCGCAAGAAGCAGAAAGTGAATGTGTTAATTTTCTTGTATTTTGCCTTTTAATCTCGAGTAGAGACTGGTATATTACTGGATGGCACATAACATTTTTACAAAAACAAGGAAGAATAAGTAACCTGATTCAATGTGAAAACGAGGAAAAGAGGGAATAGAAATAACCCAATATTCACCCCAATGGTGAAGATTGGGAGCACTATTTCATTTTATAATTAACTGATATCACATACGAGAGAAACTATGGATACAAATCAATTTCAATTTTGCAGGGGAATATTTCCTGTTGCCCGTAGAAGTGAGTTAAAATGCGTGTTTTATTTGGTACTGATAAGACACTGGAAGTGCACCGCGCGGTAAGGATCATTTCTAAAGAAGTGTTCGGGAAATGAATGCCCAACACTGAGGTTACACCCCCAAGCTACATTCTTGTTCCATTTGATATTGATAAGCCTTTTAAAAAAGGCAACGAAAGATATTTTAAAGGAACGTTTTTTATCAGAACATAATATGTGAAGGCGTCTGTCGACAACTTTTATACCTTCTTGCTTTTCTGAAGAGTGATGCATCTTATCAACCCCTCATTTGCGTCTGGAATTTTACCATTGTGTCTTAGAAAGTCCGTCATTATTCTCCAGCATTTCTACTTTACCTGACTACTTTTTCTGTTTCCTATCGCTTTACCAGATTCCTGTCACAACTGACACATTAATATATCAACCAAAACTTCTATATGGAATTTGAAATTTTATATTAAAACGACGATTTCCGGAAAAATGTAATAAGTACAAAACTCGTCAGTAAAATGACACTGCTTGACTACAAAATTCTCGGTTCCAAAAGGCCCTCGTACTTCAATATTTCCTCGCCAGTAATGTGTCATTCTCCATAGTAATCACTATGATAAGTTACAAGTATTTGATTTGGAAGTACCTAATCGTGAAATTGTCGTAAAATTGTTGTAATTTTGGCTCAAGGAAAGAAATAATCGTCCAAACTCTGCAAATACGTTTTTTGGTCTTGGTGAATTTGCAAAACAGGGCCACTTTTTATTATGAGTACGCATTTCTGACACTAAGTTAAACAAAACCACTCTAAAGGTGAGTTAGGGGCTATAAATTCTCCGTCGTTTGTAAAAATTACTTATTTTATCGTTTCAATAATTAATGATTTTTAATTAAAGTATAAATAATTGTTTATTGGACAGAACGTAATGGACATGCTTTTATTATTATTCGAATTGAAACATTAAAACAATTACACTTTTCAAAGGAAGTCTCGTTAGGATTGAAGCTAATTTTCCCATTACTATACTTAAATAATACAAGAAATTTTGTTTGAGCCCTTTAGGGCCAAGTACTGAATATGAAGTTATCCTAACTTCCCACGAATATTCAGTACGAATTTTCATTTAAAATAAAGACACGAGATAGGTACCCACACAGAAGTACTGAAGTAGCAAAAGTTATACTTTTCGATGGCCGTTTCTTTTATGAACAAATTGAAAAAAAAAAGCTCATAGGAACTGGGAAAATTTTACATGGTATGAGGTGAGAACAAAGATCAATAAATAAATATTACATTGAGGAAAAACCTGTGTCTATGCCGAACTATACCTACCTAATGCATCTCAACAAATATTTAGAAATATCACCAATAATCATCCATAACTATAAAAATTAACCTGGGAAACTCAAATACCAAGGAGCCCTAATATGCACAACCAGCTTCCGAAATGTTTCAAAAAAATGTTCAAACAGATCATATTTGTACAGATGAAGAACTAAATTTATTCTCTTTGAGTCTCGTCATTTCCTTAAGCAGGACAACATCATATGAAAACTAATTCCATTCTTTAATCAGAGCTATACCTATACTTAATCCCAAATGATTCCAAACGTGACTGCATTAATTACAAAGATGATGAAAAGTTCGTTTTTGAAGCTTACATTGTATGATAACGGAAAAATGCATGCCTATATTTCTAACTTACTTTCATTAACTTACGCGTTGTAGGTATCGATTTAGCACACTACTAAAACCAATGATTCTAATTCGCGAAGTCAGAAAAGTTCCATTTTTTATTAAAACAAAGCTAAGGAAATCAAAATTTTCGACACAAATTATCGAGAAAGTATTGAGTAGGGGTTCCCAATTTAGTTAAGACGCTCTACACGAAAAACATTAATATATCAGGACAATCATCAATTCATCCTCGCAATTTGAGAAGACAATATTCAGTAAACTTGCCAAACGTGTAAATGACAACTTACCAAACATAAAGTATCAGTTTCAACTCGGCTACTTACCTAAAACAAAAATGATAATTAAAATTACATCAATAAATATTAGTCAATGATTAATTATTGAACAAATGATACAATTTTTTATGTTACTTGTGATATTGATACACAACATTGAAATAACATCGCCTAATTTGACCATTTTGAGTCATTGCTGCCAGTCAAGTTTTAGTAAAAGTAAAATAACAGACACGATCAAGGAACGAAACAAAGATCGACGAAAAAGTCCAAGAATTAGGACAGTTGAATTACCTACTTGCTTAATCTAGGGATTTGCATTAGTTTGCGTTTAAATTACTTTCGCGCAATTGAAACCCGCCTATGGCAGTATAAACCCTTAAATTGATTGTTATTGTGTACCCCATTGTGTACTTTATAATGGACGTTAAGTAAGAGAGTTCTTGTTGGTTTGTGCTAGGGAATAATACCGAAAATTAATCTTATGCTCATTCTCGTCTCGTGCCAACCCTCAAAAATAGTAACATCATCTTCTCTCCTTCGAATCTCTTTATACTTATATGCGTTGATAGAAAACATGTTAACAAAGGCATTACTTTTCAGCCGTGTGTCTTTATGAACCAATTACGGTTCCAGTCGCTTAAAGCTCTCTTGCTTTAAAATGCTTTCCAATACCTATTTAGTTATTTTTGGTTATAGTCTTAGTTTTATGTTTTTGGGACGTTATTTCTTCAGCTTCAAGACAGGTAGATACTATATTATTAGATAGGTTACAAAGGTCTGAAATTTATCGAAAAAATCAGAACTTTCTTAATGAGAACGTCCCTATACCTTCACTTTGTGGTACAGATACTCTTATTAAGTGGAA
Source organism: Photinus pyralis (assembly GCF_008802855.1). NCBI lineage: Eukaryota > Metazoa > Arthropoda > Insecta > Coleoptera > Lampyridae > Photinus > Photinus pyralis. The sequence continues at coordinate 10,567 of NW_022171499.1, read as the reverse complement.
AACGGTTTAATTTTAAAGGAAGAGTTTTCAGATACGTAAGGACTCATGCGAAGTGTACGGATTGTTGCCATAGGGCCTAGGATTATTAGCGACTACCATTATAATTTTAAATAACGCCAAAGGTGCACTGATAATTTTTATTTTCCGTGCCGCCGTTAATAAAATTGTAATTTATTGACGAAACAGTACCATTTACCATACAAAAATGACATAATCACATGCGAGCCCAAAATTATTTCTGTTTATAAGCTGACCATGACAATACGAAATTATTCAATAATAACCTACTTCAACAATGACGAAGTAAATCGTGCACCACATGAAAACTAAATGAAAACCGCGGAGCGCACCTTTTATAGTTTAAAAGACTACTTCTCAATTTAAATACTGTGAATAAAAAAATATTATTATATTTATTATTATATTATTATTTATTAAAATTGTTTGTTTTTCTCTAAATACTCAGTTATCTTTCCTCTCTATTGTATACAGTTGCGACTAATTTATTCTTTGGTTCAACGAATAACAAATGGTAGAAAACTGACGTACGCGAATATTTGTAGTTCAACTCGTTGCGTAATAGCATTTACAAACATTAAATCACGATCAACCTTCGAACAGTACTCATTTGGATTTCGATACATGCAACTAAAATGATAAAAATACCTGAAAAATACCGGAATTCCTCTAAATGGAGGCTATAGGAATGCAACCCATTTTATGGAGCCAAAACGATGTACGTAAATCAAAACTTTTTGCTGTAGTACCTATGTATCATCGAATATTTGTAAGAGGATGGGCCCCACGTAAGGGGTTGAAATATAAAACATGCAACATTTGGTTCTCTATTACTTTAAATTGATGAGTTCGGGCACTGTTTGGCTTATTTTATGAAAATTGATTCATCAAAAAAGGTGTAAATTTTAGTTGGAACACACTGTATGTAATATAGACCAAGGGTATCAGGTGGAACATTCATCACCAGAGGACGCTTCTGGAGGCACAAAACGTGTAGAGGTAAATGTGTTGTTAATTTCAAAGAAAAATCTGAAAATCTTGCCAAATTTAAACGAGAAATCTGTAATCTCGTGAACTTCTTTTCCGAGACGCTTTCAAACCAGAAAACTCTTCTCTATATGTTCGAGTAGCTATCAATTCTTTTCCTGCCGGTTCTTCACCAGGTTTAGTTGGCATGAAACCACAATATTTGAAAGACAACATTTTAATTATTGGATAAGATTTTAGTCAGCGTGCACTAGGATCTGTCGTTTATTTTATGGTGCGTCTTTATGCGCCCTTCTTAAAATTAATGGAGGTTTAAGGACCGATCGCAAATGGAAAATGGATAAATGATAAATTTATCAGAAAAAATTGGTCTGGAATAAATTAAATTACTTAAACAAATTTCAAAATTTACCATCCTAATCGCTAAGCCTTTCTTGACTTTTTCACTACCACCATTGAATAAAAATACCGAGAAAAATACCATACTCGTATAGGTATCACAGCTGCCATGTGTCCTGAGATACCTACATACTCGTGCATTTTCTGTTCAAAGAACGGATTTGACTAGTACAACCGCAGACCGCCACGCTTAAATTAAGAAAAAACCTACCCTTATAAAATCGGAATAAACTTTAAAATTCATTTCCAAAAACAAGATATTCCACAGTGGGAAGCTCTCTGTTTCGGTTATTGGGACGAAGTTTGCGCGGCCAATATATAATATTAATAGTCTAAACCTAAACCATCGTAAGGCCTAAAACAAAAAAAAAGTTAATTCAAATATACACCAGATAAGGTAAAGCACTTCTTTAGCAACGTCACCAAACATTTTGAAGCAACAGGACACGGTGGCAGCATTACTTGATTTATGATTAGTAATTTTATGAAAACTAATGGCTACTTTGTGTCTTTGAGACGATCCTTGAAATGTTTCTACTTTCTCCAGAAAAGCATCCCATTCGGGAAAATGGAATTTCGTATAGGTAGTATGTAAAACCTTAATTTAGCGTTGGCGGTGTTTATCGTGAACTTGTTAAAATGACCTGTAAATTTATTTCGAGTTGTGAATTCATATGTCTACAATTAAGAGAATTCTCATTTACTTGGTATGTTCACAATTAAACTTCTATTGCTAGATTAAAATTGATGAAAAGTGATAGAGGTATCGTTGACATAAATTTTGTTCTTCAAACGTAGGTACCTAAATAACGACAAATTTTTTAAACTGACTGATTTATTAAAACCGAAAAAATCTCAATGTAACACACTTCACTTTAATTAAGCGGTTTTTACTAAAAAATGGAACGACCAGGGGCCTGTTTCATAAAGTAAGTTTGCAACTTTTCACTTGTTACTTTTCATTTGCATAATTTTGAAATTTTGAAGTGCAAATACTCGTATTACCTGCTTCATAAAATAGTTTAGTCAACGTAGCATTTCGTTTGCCATTCATCTGTACTTGACATAATTATGTATATTGAGTGTTATTCCGTGTCAAAATAGTCTTTTCGTACTTCCGAGACTAAAGTGACAACTTCACTCCATTATGACAAGGACTGAAGTGTCACTTTTTGTCCCGCCGGGATTAAATTTGGACGAAAATCCCGGAAGGATGAAATTACTAACAAGGCAAATTCAGTAGGTTGTTCCACATTTTGTATGCGGCACTACTTCTTAAACGCATCGTACTCCTACTCATATAGTTTTTTGGATTTCGGTGGTATCACTTCTTTACCTAGTTTGGCTGCTTTTTATCAATATCAAATACATCTTTGTCACCCACCACCAAAATTATGACACTAGCAATGACAGTTTCCAAATTATTTTTGTTACCATAGCATAGGGATTGTCGTACCAACGCAACGTTCCTATGGTAACTTGTTAAGCAGCGATTTTTTGAAAGAACGCGTTCTCTAACTCCATACATATTAAGTGTTTCAGTTTCGGAAGTACGAAAAATATCGTATATACCTTGCGACTGAAGTAGTGGTCTTAATCCCTCAGGTAAATTATGGCCCTCCCACCTTCGGGATTAAAAGTACTACTTCAGTCCCGCGGTATATAATATACTATTATGAACCCAAACATAATTTGAAAAGTGAAAAGTTGTAAAGTTACTTACTTTATGAAACTGGCCCACAGTGTAGGCAAATAAGGCAAAAATTTGACCGAGCGCAGCCCGGACATTTGAAATAACAAACTACAAATTGGTGAAAATGTAACGGATAATGTCTAAATGGAAATCCAAAAATTCACCAAAAAATCTATCTTGGGAAAATACTGGCCCCATGGCATATTCGAATTTTAAGCATAGCGAGCCAACCGAGTGTCCGATTTTATTTATTTTTGTTCAAAATTGTCTCTATTATACTTGCCGACATTAATAAGTTTGGAGATAATCACGAATTTTTTGTGTTGATGATGGTTTATCCTCAACATCACAACAAGGAGCGTTTTTGGCAAATGTGAAAAACAAGTGCGATTCATAGCTTTAGCATTGACAAGCTTCGATTCGTTCAAAAATTCAAAAACCAAAAAATTCACCCCATTGCAGTTTTTTCTACTGGAAATGTCATATGACAACCATCGTGCTAGGGGACAAAAACCATACATTTTTTTCATTACATGCAACGCCTTTTAGTATTTATGATTGTATTACTTAGGTACTTTGACGGTGCGTTGAGTGAAGGAATTCTTGATGATTCCATGCATCGAATTGAACGGCTTGGTACGTTCTGGTACAGAAGGCGTCGTTATTAGCAATTATATAGTTATTTAACAACAACGTACACCTTTTACGATACCTACACCCTCAAGGGTATTTTCATCTTGGTATATTAAAGTTCATTCGTCGATATAATACGAAATGTAGTGTAAGAAACGCAAACAAATAATAATATATCGATTTAGCAAACGTATTTGACAATTTCATTAGATTTCGAGACCTATACCTAACCAATTTACAACTGAAACATTTTAAAATTAAAGCGCTATGCGTTATAAAAGTTTAGGCGGTAGCCCCTTGTTTGGTTCCTATCGTAGCATTTGAGAAGTACACGCATCGGCTAACTTAGTATTGATTTTTTCCCGGCAGTTCTCAGCAAGGGGTGAGGCAGGAAAGAGGAACATCCAAAATACCCGCGCACTCGACGCTTGTAGGTTTTCAAGTCGTGTATAAAAGGACTATACATGCGCGTTTTCGAGTGGTGTATTTACATAATACGTTTTCGAGATTCCTCCCGCTTATAATTACGAATAACTTGGGAGTTTCTGTTATAATTCATTCGAAACCTGTTTCACTTTATAACCTCGTTAAATTCATAGCTGAAATTGGATGAATCTATTCACAAATTAATAATTTCGTATCCTAAGGCGCTTGACATAATTGTAGTGGAAATATCATTCCATGGAATGAAAGCTTCGCGGATATTGCACGTGCTGGTTTTATTTTCCCCAATGAAATTCGCTGGTACGACCCCAACAAACGAAGTGTTCAGAGCAACATGCATCATTCCTATCTTTTGCATCATGGTGTTTTTATTATTGATATTGTTATGGTTAAAGGTAAAAATAGGGTAATGCGAGGGTTAATGCAAAACATAAAGTGATGCTGTTCTTTGAAGCGAGACTCAGAAGGTGCATAATAGTACACAAGAAATAATAGAATAACCATTCTTTACGTATCATTATAATAAGACCTTTTTGGAAACCATATTCACTTTATTAACATTATAAAGTCGAAAAGAAGATTATTAGTGTAGAACTACCCCTTGTTTACCACGTTGCTTAAGGGCGTGAACACAGAAGTTGATATGGAATGAAGTACATACTTACTTAACTGATTAATTTTCGGATTTTCTACAAGAACACCCTCAATTTTTACTTATCAATTCCGTGATTTGGTAACTGTATGATCAAGATGTAACTATCTCCATTGGTTTACCAACGAGAAACGATGAATAATGAATAATGATGAAGTACGAATTAATTTTTCGCGTTACGTGAATTATTCGAGCAAAAAAGAAGAATGCTTGCTACCTTGGATCACAATTGTAAATTTAGTTGACTTTTCTTACCGTAGAAAGGATATTTTTTTGTTGCTAAGGTTTTGCATTCTGATTATATGCTTTCAAATGGCACGAATAAACCCAAATAGCTGGTGGTGGTAACTTCTCCAACTAATGCACGGTAAGTGAAAATTGTCGAACCCCATTGGACTAAGTGCACTTACAAAAGCGATTTTCATTATAATAAATTTCGCTATAGAAAAGGAACGTAATGCAGGTTGAGACAATTTCAATGTCAAAACAGTTATATAATTTAAATTGGTAATTTTAGAATAACAAAATAGCAACCAAGGAATATTTTGCAAGGTTTGTACATGGATAGGTACCGGCAATTCTTAGCCCTTATGTTTGAGTAATTACCTAGTATATCCATTGAGTCTGACCTAGACATTAAAAAATTATTTTACTGTAAAACGATAATGAGATCACGGTTGGGCATTACTGCATACAATAGTAGTTTTTTTAATGTTCAATACATTCTTTCGCATTACAAATTAAAAAAACATGAATAGCCGAACAATGCTTTCAAAAAAATATCCATGAATTTCAAACTGCGACAAAATTATAATCGCAGGTATCGGTTTGGTGGTTTATTTGGTCACTTCTGATGTGCATACCTGCCAAATTATTGACGTTCAGTTTGCGCTTCTTAATTTAATTATTAGTCCAGATATTTTTTCTAAAGATATTTTCGTCAATCGCTTCGATTTATCCTCCTGAACAACAACATATAAAATTCTTCCAAAAATTCGGCCCGGAAGTATATTTTTTTTCTGATTGACCGAAAAAATGGGACCATTTCGTGATTTATTGCAAAATAACTCAATAACTCTCCTTTTTACGTAAAAAATACTCGAATATGAAAATAAAGAATAGAAAATTTTCAACATTTTATGTATTTACCTTATTTGTAGATCCCATAAATCCACGACGAGCTGATAACAAAGGTGGCATAACCTCCGATACGCTCTCGCATGCACTCCCCTAACGGATTCTTTTTTAATCTCAAGTTAAAATGCATGTTGTAAAGGATTGGGTATTTTACTAAATTAGAAATTTTTGGAAATATACAGCGATGTTTCACGTGCCGGGAAAGGAGGGTAGTTATCAGAACTTTCACACCCCTGGCGGTAACTTGGTACAAACCTCTGGAAGCACAACATACCTACCAAGAGAATTAGCGGCCGGTTGGAGGAAAGCGAATTATAACCAAAATCCTACATTATTTGCCAAATCTGAGTTTAAACAAGAATTTTGACATTTGATTGGCTGCATACTGCAGTATAAAGCCAATCAAATGTCTTAATACCGGGTTAAACAATGATCCTGGATTTTTTTGTGCAACTGGCCGTAGGTGTGTTTGTTAGTGCATTAGTAAGTACATAGTTCACGCAATCCAGGTCTGATTAATTTTTAGTGCAAGTTAACTTTGACCAACTTTCGCCAAAATATGTTTTAGCGAAGGTGCCAGAATACTTTCTCTGTCTTGGCGGTGCCATTAGGGCCATCATTATCTTAGGCGGAAACGTTAAAGGGACACTTTTTTTAACCGAACCCATAGGAAAATATTCTCAATCTCGCTTAGAACATAAGTGACGATTTTATTTGTTAAGAAGTAATCGAGATGGGATTGAGGGGAACGATTAGATGAGAACTTTAGATAAACTTAAAAACGATAAAAAGCCTTGACAAACTTGCGAATATATTTAAGATGTTTGAATTATAGATTCCGGATTAAGATCAAGACATACATGATTGTCTTTATACGAGATTTCTTAAGACTTATAACATAAAATTACAATGTACTAAAGTTAGATTTTCTCATACACAGACGGAATTGACCAAATGAACTAACGAAAGTAGAAGCTCAATACACAGAAATATAAAATCTAAAGAAGTACTAATTGGAGTTGTTGAAATGTTTTCTCCTCGATTTATTAGGACGCTCCTGCATCATCATCAAAATTCGCCTACAAGGTATTGATAAAATTCAACCGAAACTCCCTATGACTGGTTTCTCACATTTAGATTATGTTGAAAACCTGTAGTTGAATTCACATCAAGATCATTAATAGCATTAAAAATAAACTATAGGTACGGTCAATTTCACAGGAGTCATGGAAGCTTTACCGATAGTAAAGAAATTATATTACATATTACCTGTGTAGGGGCAAAAATTTATTCTGTATTTATACACTCATCAATTGACTCATATTTTCAATGAAAATTCAAAACTCCATGACAACATGACTCAATAACTTTGATTACTAAATCCGTCATAAAAAAGTAGAGGAAAATATCAATGCATATTTTTTATCCACTATCGATGAAACAATGTCTGAAAAAGAGAAACACCTCGAAGAGCAAATATGTTTAATTTCCAGTGAATTAATTGGCCAAATTTCAAATTCAACACTTAATTAGGTATAGTGGAAGTAATGAAACACCTTCAAAAGTAAAATCAAATTTATTAAATGGAAAAAGTGTTGATTCACGGTGTTAAATTCAAACCGGTGTCATACTCAAAGGGGCCAAGGGGGCTTATACCGAATTCTCTAAAAGAAAAAAAATACTTCAAGAATTACAACACTCCCATTAGAGATTGTTTTAGGATGAGGGATGTAAGGGAAAATAATTCCCAACATTCAGTGATTAGAGTAGCCCGATAGAGGTTCGACGAATTTGCTGTGTTGTTTATACATTTTTAAGGTTGTAACATAATGCCACCAAATTTTTTTTTCAAAACGCTTCTGCATTATTGTTCTGTGGGATATATTTGCATATGTTAGCGAATTATTAAGATTATGTATCGTTTTGTATCACTCGTATGGTAGGTAAGATGGTAAGACCGAACATTGAATGTTACCGCACCTCATTTATCATCAACTATAGATGAATGTACTGGACCTACGAAAAAAAGTGAATACATAAATTGTAGAGAATTTTATTCTTATTATTATTTATGTAAAAGTACTAGTTTATGACTTATATTGAAAAAACGTAAACAAAACTCGTTTTTTTTGTTAATATAAAAAATATATTTCCGGGTCCAAATTTTTGAAGACATTTTTATTGGGTCGTTTGTAATGATAAAAAGAAGCAATTGACGAAAAAAAACTTCCCTAGGAATTATTTCATTAATCGCACAATTTTCGAATTTCGAATTGATATTAACTTTCCCAGACAGCATGTAATTGCATAAATTAGTTATTTAGAATAGTGTCGAGTTTCCCCAACAGAATACTCAATATGGTCTTAAAGACCTAAACCATCAATTCCAGCAGCTGAACCATTTGGAAAATACATGATAGTATTAAAAATGTGTTCTTTAGTGACAATAAGTACTGGCTCTTGAATAGTTGGTATAGGATGGTGAAGAGAACGTGAAGGGGTTGGATGTTTGCACTTCAAATGTTTAATTGTTTTGGAGTCTTATCGTCTGATGGTAACACTCGGAATAGCTCCTCTGACATCACCATCATTTAGTTTACTTTCGCCAAGTTTATAATTCGGCTTATGCGTCCCTATAGTTGAAAAAATTAAATATGGGGTTTATGTAACAGTGTTTTCTTTGACTTTACATGTTAAGGACTTTGTTAGCCGATTTTGGAGGAATGTGAAATACTCGATATGAGAACAAGAGAAGATCTTCCCATTCTTCAAACGTATTGAGGGAGATGCATGATTTAATGATCGATGTTAATTTCTGTGCCACAGAAACTCTTGCTCCTCGTGGTATATACGTTTCAAGATAGCCGCACTAAGTAGATTTTAATTTGCATATTCTTTCTTAGAATCCAGAATTTGGATCGACTACTGTTTTAGCGAAATCCCCCTTGTGGCAGCGGAACATGTGCATTTTTAGGTCAGTTTCAATTTTTGAATTTTTGACTAAAAATATACATGTCAATATTAGAGTCCTTATAAAAAATAAGGACTTTGCGCAACTGACACTTAACTAGTAACCCTTTTTTACTAGGACAATTGATCTGATTTCCAAAAGCCGGTATCAAAAAAGACTCTTCCACATCGGAACTAGAATTCACAAATCCTGTTTCTCCTGTAGAAATTGTCTGCAATGGTTAAGTACACTCGGGCAGCAGTCGATGCGCCTTGTAAACTTGCAAACCATTTCAGTGTGTACAATCACTTTTTATCCGCATTCGGAAGAAAAAGAGACACTTCAGTCCCTTAAATGGAAGACAAAATACATTAATATAGTCCACGGAGGACAAAAAAGCAATATTCGTTGTGCTTCAGCAATAAATGTTAAAATTTAAACCCATTCAAGCGTATTTATGATAACAATTGAGTAGCATAATCATCTTTTTGTAATTAATTTCTATTGACTTTAAACATACCAAACGATGTCTATATAGAACCGAATGTCCACAATATACATTTTACCTTAAGCAGTACCTTTATTCACAGAATTTCGTAAGAACACATAGAAAAGTGTACACTCCTGTACCAAATTATAGCATTTTAGCCCCAATATGTCGACCGGACCCAACGATACCCTTGCACAGCAAATGCTTCACCAAAAAAGTACCTCACTGCGCAAGGGCAGTTTAAAATGCCCAAAGTCTGCAAAGTACGAATTTTGACGACAGGCTATATCTCAGATATTAGTATCCCTGTGTAAAAGAGCAAAAAGTTGTTCCGAATATTGGTTTCCGCTATCAAAAAGACATTTGACGGGACGTCTGAGGGCATAATGAGAAGACAATCCAATCATGCTTTCTCATTACGCCCTCGGACGTCATAGACTGCTTTATATATCTCATATGACAGATATAATGGGCATATAATAGGCAAATGAAAGATAAAAACTCATCATTTTGTGCGTAAGAAAAGACGAGAACATATAATATACCAAGGTAGAGAAGTCTAATGGTATTGCGAGAGTTCTCTTCCGTCGTATATATTATTTTATTCAATTTCCTTTCCCATTTGTTCATAAAAAAACTCCACGGTTAAACCGACTGCTATCCAGAATCGAAAGTGTCTTGAAGCATGCGGGTCATTTTGGCATGAAAGTAACGGTGGGTCTGCTCATAACTAGTATGGAGTAAGTCAAGATTGTAGTCGCTTCCCAACTACTGTTGCGAAGTACTGCGGGCGTTATTATTACGAAAAATAATTAAAATGATTTTTTTTCCTATACGTGCAAATAATAATGTCTATACCTTGTTAGTAAAAGATCGCGGCATAGACAACCTGTACTAAAACTACGGAAACATCTTAAGGAAAATACTACTTTACCATATGATTCTTAGCTTTATTCTCGGCTTTATTGGTTAAACATTCGATATGGTGCAAGTTTTGCCCGAGCCCGAGCGCAGAAGTTTATTTGTCTGCAGAAAGATTGTGCAAAAGCGATACATTGAATCGCTGTTAGGAAACGAGGAATTGTTCAACTTTCTCACAACAAAGGGAAGAACATTTCGAGACAGGTTCGAGATGTCAGGATACCAGAAGTTATTGTATCAGTT
>NW_022171498.1:0-850 GCF_008802855.1 Photinus pyralis | reverse complement strand
ATAGCTTCCCTCACAAGTGATTTCTTTGCAACGAAATGTCTTCAACTAATTGCTAACAAAAGGGGTCTCCCCAAATTCAACAGAATTGGCAGAATCTTTAAGATTCTCTGCTAACACTAATTAATCGTGAACGTCAAATTTCGTAACAAGAATGATCTAAGGTCCTCCCAATCAATCGGTACGTAACTTCGACAGACATTAGTGACACTTAGCTGTGGGTACTCTACGTTCCTCCAACACCTCGTCACGATCTCCACGTACAGCGGTTGACTATGCGATCGGCACGAACTCCAAAGGTTCTACGATTCTACGACGTCCTCGATCTCACGTTTCTCCCAACAGCGATATACACGAAAGATACAACTCCAACTCCCCCAGGGTTAATCTTCAAGACAAGAAAAACGAACGTACGACAGCCCTGCTGGTTATTATCGTCCTACCAATTGCTCCGCCTAAAATAAACCCACAGATGTAACATCGGGACAAACTAACGCATTATTAGAACGAAACTCACGTCGCGCGTGAGGTTTTCAACGTTGTGGACGTGTTTTTAAGCGCTCCTAAGCTCAGAAATTGAGAAACGCGGAAGTTGCAGTGCGATAATTTTGTGTGTAGTGTCGGTGGAAGCGCGCTAAAAAGACGAATTTTTTAGTGCAAGAATGGAGTAAATCGGCTGGTAAACAGCGGAAATACGATTTTTTGAAGTTTTGCGTGTTTTTGGTCGGAGATAAGGAGACCGCGTGGTTGCCAAATTCCAAGGGAGCTATCCGATAAGGTTGTGAGTGGTACCAAAAGGTAGGCCTTAGGTTTAGGAACGTAACCCGCACCGGGTCGCCCTTATCGGCCCACG
>NW_022171497.1:0-1640 GCF_008802855.1 Photinus pyralis | reverse complement strand
CCTTCCGACGTCCCGTTCACCAGCAATTCGCGTTTGAAGATTTGACTCCACCATCAGGAAAATCGTGTCGGGGGCTACCACATTTCCTTTGACGGTACTCCCTTCCGACGTCCCGTTCACCCGCAATTCGCGTTTGAAGATTTGACTCCACCATCAGGAAGATCGTGTCGGGGGCTACCACATTCCCCTTGACGGTACCCCCTTCCGACGTCCCGTTCACTCGCAATTCGTTGTTTTTTGAAGATTTGACTCCACCATTCAGTGAGATCGTGTCGGGCTACCACATACCCGCCCCGCCCTCTCTTTAGCGGTACCCACTTCCGACGTCCGTTCACACGTCGGCATATTCAGCTTCTATTGGCGACAGCGAGAAAGAAGACAGCATTCGAGATTCACGAAACGTTAAACGCGTGAGTGCGCAACGGACAGGTAAAGGGCCTGCTACTGCTCGAGATCGCGCGCGCCGCCTCGCAAAAGGTCGTTAATTTCGCCCCTATGACAAAAAACAAAAATTCCGCAGGAGTTGTGCGCGTTTACAACATCTTTCCGACGACACCAATTTCAAAAGAATCGGACCAAAACTGTAGTAGAAGATAGGAAAAAACTGAAAAACTTCACGTTAGTATACTACGCTCGAGGATGACGCCCAGATGTCGCCAACCCCACATCATGTAGCCATGTCCCTAAGGTTGACAAAATTCACGGCCCTGTAGATACATGTACACCCGTTGCCTTTCTACAAGAGTTCTTCTACGCGCCCACATTTGCTGCCAGCCAGCCAGCCAGCCAAAGTGAGATTAATAGTATATTAAGATACAAGTGTATAATCAAGTCTTTAAAGCACGCGCAACGAGTTTAAGGGCACGACGCAAAGCGGAGTGCCTTTAACGTTGCAAGTGCTTTAAAGACCAATTATACACGCGTATCTTATAGTATTTTTTATTATACCTGCAGTATAATTTAAAAATAGGAAATACAATGAAGTCATATTGACGTTATACTCAAATATACATGTCTAATTAAGTGGGCTGGGTGTTCGTAATTTCACGATTGCCATGGAAATGTCACTTGACGTTGCTTATAAAAATCATCGTCTTTGTGAATTAAACGATTTCCGTTGAAAAAGATAATACACCGTCCATTAAATCGATTGTTGTAAAATCTAAACAAACGTTGGTAGGTATAAAATCCAACTCCAGTAAAGCCTATTATAAAGAATATGAAAGTTGTTTCCATGGATGAATAGGAAGTTACTTACGAATACAGTCTTAAATGCATCCATAATGCTGGCATATATGAAGGAAATGTCAAAGGTATTTAAAATCTTCTATATTTTGGTGCATTCATTCAAAACTTTAAAGCAATGCTGCGATTAAAAAGTGGAACAGATTTGGAAGCATACCCTAAATTACGCGCGTTTGTGAAAGCTTCAACCAAAGAATATGTACAAAAGCCAAAGAAATGTTCTGCATTTACAGAAAGCGACCTAAGAGGATTTTTTATTTCATCCAGATGACAGTTTCAAAAGTCATACTTGAAGTATCGTTACTTAGCAACTTTAAAGCACGTGTGTTTTAAAGGCCTTTTTTTCGCACGCATTTGAGTGTTTAAAACGGAGATTGTGATTCAGGTATAATAAA